>NC_142379.1:12282500-12582500 GCF_059441005.1 Hippichthys cyanospilos | reverse complement strand
CTATTATTTAGTGTGTCGCTCCAGTGGTGTCTGGGACACACAACTGTCATATTGTCTTTATGGAGGAAACGGCACATGATACTATGTGCGTGTGTGTCTGCGCACCTGACAGCAGAGTCTGAAATGAGAAACCTTGTAAGCAACTCCCTGCAAGCTTCTGTTTGTGTGAGTGTTGTATAATGTTGGGATGGACCACACCTACTTGGTCGTCTTTACAAAGCTGTACTTGTCCTTCTTCTGCTAAACCTGAGGCCCTCAGAGGCTTCAGTGTCTTTCGATGGAATTTGAAATAGACTGAAGTTTCAAGAGCCAGTGGGAAGGGGGTATTTTAGGTAAAATTACTTCTTAACTTAGCAAACTTACCAGCTTTATCTGTGGAAATGACCTTATAATAGCAGCAATAAAAAGTAAAAAAATGGCTGAATTTGTGTGTATTTTTTGCAATGACCGCTTGACAATTTTTCTGTGAGTCTGGGCTCCAGAGCTGGAATTATTTTATTTATCAGGTTGTGCACAACCGAATCAATGACACCCAATATGGTCACCGAGTGTGTCTTTTCTAGTTTGGATCCTTGAGAGTTTTTTGTTGGGTCTACTCATGACCATAATTTCTGCCAAAATTCATGTTAAGCGTGAGTTAACTAGGTTTAACTAGGTTGGCAGTGAAGGAGTTAAAAGGACCCCCCAAATTACCTTTAAACCAAAATTTCTGACGACCTGCATTTTTAAAGCCATGGCCTCTTGCATCTGTGTGCTTTCCAACTGGTTTCAACTATTTTTTCCAAAGGCACAAGAAGAAAAAGAAATGGGAAGTCATCAAATGAAATGATCCAAAAAACCCAAAGTCTTCATCACTGCGGACTGTAAGATGTGATGTGGTCACTCACACACACACACACACACACACACACACACACACACACACACACGCGCACGCACACACACACAAACACGCCTGTGTATGCATGTGCGGATATGTCAGTGTGACAACTTCCTGGAAGGAGGCAATTGCGGAATCACAGCCAAGAAGAGCTCATCGGCTGCAAGGATGCATGGCGCCCCGCCCAACAACAACATGGTCGCCACGGCAACCACAACCTCTGACTGTGTGTATGCGTGTCAGGTCATCAAGGCTATGCAATAAGACAATAAGGAAGTAGCAAGGAGAGAGTATAAACTAAGACATAGAATACGTTGAAGAAAAAGGATGAAAAAATGCAAACACACAATCACACAAAGAGACATGCTTAACACATCACACACAGTAGTCACAGCTGGTCCTTAAATGCGATATAGACGAGAGTGTATGACAGATGGCTGCATGTTACCGTGTGCGTGCGTGTGTCTGTGCATGCATGTGCGTGTGTTGTTCAGTTAAAAATGGGGGAAAAGTATGACATCATCATCATAATAACATAATAATGTCACTTAATACCACTGCATCTGTTTAATATCAGTTTTAGTATTTGACAGACGCACCCAGACCAGAATAACATCATTTATAGGTCAACATTACACAGTACATATGTCAACTTCATGTCAATATTAATAAACTCAGTGTGTATTGTACTGTAGTACTTTGCCCTAAGCGTGGCCCAAAGTAGGTCTAATAGCTGAAGGGGTTAGGAAGCTAACAGATAATCATTAGAAATAAAGTCCAAATGTAGTCTTTGCTTTACATAAAATGGTAAAAATAGAGTTGCACTTATTTAGTGCTTCTCTACCTTAGGTACTCAAAGCATTTTTCATTGACTACTTATTTACCTACTGATGACACAGCGCCAGGAGCAACTGGGGGGTTCAGTGTCTTGCTCAAGGACACTTAGACAAGGTTGCAATCGTCTGGGGGATGGAACGCACAGCTTCTTGGTTGGGAAACGAACACTCTGCCACTGAGGTATGTTGCGTTAAAGACCAAAAGCTGAAGTTAGCAGCAAAAAGTAGGAAAAAGTAAGAGGTCGCGTCAACAAGTAGAAGCTATAATTACTATTGGCAAAGAAAAAAAAAAAAAGCAGCATTTAATGGCAACAAGTAAAATGTAGTAGCTGCTTTGGAGGCCAAATGAAGACTGTATTGGAAAGAAAAATGGCAAGCAATGGAAGTTGTCAATGATTCCATAAGGAGAAGCTAATATGGCTTTGTAGATAGCTAGAGCAACAAATAGGCGCTAGAAGCCACGAGTTGCATCTACGAGCTAGTAGATACCTTCAGTATAAGCAAGTTGCCAAAAATGAGCAGAAAACAATAAGAGCAGCCAGATGTCAGTAGTTGCTAGTACCCAACCAAGACTAAGAGAAAGTAACTTGAAATATCAACAAATTAAAACTACTAACGAGAAGCAACCAAAAGTGGAATAGAGTAGTCAAGAACAACAACGCATACACGCTATTAGCTGCTAATAGAAGCTAATCATTGAGAATTTGATACCACTTTTTTCAGACAGACACCAGGAGTACTCAATTCTTGAGTGGTGACCAATAGCACTCCTACTTTTAATGCACACAAAATAAACAATAAAAACTAGAGAAAAGACAAAAATAGAGGCTTGTAGCCAAGAACATCAGAAACTAGCAATTTCAATCTAGTAACTGTTGCTAATAGCGACTAAAAGTATAAATTAGCATTGATAAGCAGTACATAGGGTGCACTATAGAGGTTTGTAAGCTGCCATTGAGCTTGAGAGGCAATGCCCTGATGGATTAAGATTGTGACTCGCTGTCACTCTCAACTAAAATCACATCATGCTTCACTTCTCTCCAACAACTACAAAGAAATACTTTTGTTAAGATAGTGTCAGGAAAAGCTCTACAATCGGATGTGAAACATTCAAAATGTATGTGCCCTGGCTATTAGTGTTGGTTAGTCATCGCTCTCCTTCCTGGTTGCAACAGGATGACTCAAAACGCGACTGAGGCTACACTGCATTTTTAATTGGAAGCTGGATTGTATCATTCATTTTACAATTTTGCCAGAAATGTTAAAACTGTGCGTTAAGTTTTTGGCATATTTAGCTTATTGCTAGCAAAAAATGCTAAGTGTTGTTAACATGTAACTAGTTAGCAATGACAGTGACAGTTTTAGAAGCCATGAATATTTCAACACAAACGCACATGATGTAGACATAGAGCAATATAGCGGTACTCATATTCATATATTCTTTAGCTTTTAAGATAAAAAAAAGCAATATTAAGCCATCTTACAGCGGTGCATGATTTTTTTTGTTCGTTTTGGGGTCCAGGCTGCATCGTATTTATGGCATTTCCATTGAATGGAAAGGTGAAAAGTGATTTTATATAGTAAGATACAATGATATGAAAGTAAAAAAAACCCTCCTGTATAGACAAAATTGTTCAAATAAATAAATTGTTAGGTGTCAGGCATCCGCGTTGTGATAATCCATGAAGGTTGAATGGTGATATGTTGATTCTTCATGTCTGTTTTCGCTTGCTTTTGAAAAATGCAAAAAGGGCATTAGCAATTAGGCTAACGTGCTTCAAATTAACTGAGCTTTAGCTTTATAATTGTGTAAACTATATATAAGTTGACATGAAAGCAACAAACTAATATTTTGTCAGTGTCTGCTATTTATATTGAACGAATTAATGAAAATATGAAGGGAATAAACTGTGTTAGTATAGAAGCAATGATGGCAAAAGTGAAAACAAAAAAGGACAAAAAGTTAGTCATGATACAAAAGAAAAGTGATGGCGATTAAAGCGTCACATTTATCTGAATAACTGAACCTCCCTCACGCTTCTTCCATTGAACACATTGTTACACTTTTTAAAGACTCACTTACATTCATTACTACACACCACACAGCTGTCAGGGTGGTTACCATGGCAACCTCATCAATAATGGAGGCCAGTCCAATGCATCATGGGAGGGGGCTAGCTTGTCACAAGTTGAACGTAAACACCTTTAAACCAACAGAGTCCTTCCTTGGACATAGATCATTTTTGGGGCAGTTTTTACATTAAAATTTTCAACAATTTAGCATTTTGTGCTAGCTAGAGAGATTGAAAAACTCACTAGTGACCAAGCGACTTAGTTATCAAATATGACTGTCTCGTAAACTAACTCCTCTGTTCACATATGAGATGTTAGTGTCAGCAGTGCACATCAGTGGGAATGCTTTTAACTTGAAGAAAAACATAAACACGCGGAACACGAACAGAAGGCTGACAGCTGTGCATACGTTCACACCTCACCGTCACACACAAACACACACCCACTTCACACACAGTTGAGATTTAGCTGCAGCTAAGCTCTCATTATAGCAGGTTAATGCTACATTTCGCCACCTGTGAATCTACTTTTCGTGTACAAGTGTGTGTGGTGTGTGTCTTGATCACTTATGTTAAATACACATACGCACACATTTAAACTGCCAGTGACAGTCGGCTCATCTGAAGCTTTTGCTAATCGCAGAATATGCTAATTATCAGACAAAGACACACACAGACATACACACAAGTACATCTAAGAAAATTCTACAGTGGATAAATGTGTGTTAAAGTGCACATTGAGGTCATGTAAAAGGTGTGGTGTGTCGCCGTTGTTTGCTGCCAAGGTGTGAACAGTGAACAAATCAAACGTCCCCTTTGGCTGGGGGTTGGAGGTGTGCCTTAAGAACTGTCAAAGGAAAAAAAAAAAAACCTAAGTAGGTCAAAAAGACATACACTGAAAAAGGAGAGCCGGTCCAGCTGAATATCACTCAGTAGATGAAGTGTAGGCCTCTGCCTGGCAGAAGAAAAAATAAATAAATAATGGCCGGTAACTATTAAACAGACTGGCTAACAGTGACCATCTAACAGACTAATTAACTGACTAAAAAACTAACAGAACAATCAATGGACTACCTAACTAAATGACCAACTTATTAAAATTTTTACTCACCCACTAAGCCCGGATGACTAACAAACCAAATGGACAACTCGCTGAAGAGATAACTAACAGATGAATGAAATTACTAAATGACTAACAGACTGACCAAGTTAATTGACTGACTGTAATCCTGGAAGACTGACTAACCAACTGGACGACCAATCAACACTTGATTAACTTGCAGTCTAATTACCAGACAAACTAACGTATCAACTAAATACCACATTAACTAACTGCACAAGTAATTACTGAATGACTCGCCAACTGATTAAGATACTGCACAAGTCAGACACACACACTAACTAGGTAATTCCCCATGAAGAGATTAAGTTAACTGATTTGACTGATAGCCATACACCTGACTATCAAAGTAGTTCACCATCATACTGATAGACACAAACTAACCGACTAACTAACTAATTAAATAACTGATGAATTAAGGGACAATTTTGACAAAGTGACCAAATGACTAAAAGACTAACTGACCTAGTCACCAGCTTACTAGGTAGGTGCTAAGTAACTAACCAACTATTTGACTACCTGGACCACTGCTTAACTAACTGACCCAACAGCTGACTGCCAGATCAACAATTGACTATCTGCATAACCTACTAACCTAGCAAAGAACTGAATGAATTACTTAGCTGACTGACAAACTCACGGGATGAGAGACCAGTTAACTGAAAGACTAACCAAGTTGACAACAGGCTCCCCTGCTTTGCTGGGTTGTGCTTAACAAGCAAAGGTTGTCAACTACTGCGTCTAACTGGCTAATTTGGTAGGATATCATCTTAAACGTTACAATATCATTATCCATGATATTCTGCTCCAGTCCTTTAGGTGGCAGTATTGAGCAACTCAAAGAACTTGACAACTGCAGAGGGCTACTACTTGTCTCAACGATAACCTAGATTCTCACAGGAACACTCATTGGTTTCTTGCTTTTGCTGGGGGTCCTAGATGTCATTTTAAATTCTTTTCAGGGATGAGAGCAGGAGCGACTTCCTGTGTGATGGAGTATTTATAGATGACGAAGTTAGCGCTGCTCCACTGCACGAGTCAGACACAGACACACACACAAGAGCTGCAAAAGCCTGAGGAGAAACTCATCCATTTGATCAAAACAAAAATTCACCATGATTACACAAATTATTCTAGGTGGCAGAAATGAAAAATTTCTCTGATGGCACCATCAGTTAACAAACCTTTTTAGGTCATTTTGACCAAGAAAGAAACCTTAGGAACTCAGGTTAAGTAGTGTGAATGATTATTTTAGCCTTCATCAAAAATACATACAACAAATCACTTTTTGAAGTTCCGATTTTGTGCCTAAGTCAAAAAAACAAATAATGGCCAATTCAGGTGTTTTATTCAATGTAAGTAGCATATTTTCGTGTGCCAGTTGTCCAATAGCCCAGTAGACCAGTTGTCATTTGACAAAATGTTTTTTTCATTTCTGTACTTACAGAAAAAAATGACAAAAATTGTGTTATACCACACTAGCTAGTTGTTAGTGGCTAAAATGAGCCCAGACAACCCCCAAGTGGTTCTTTTGGTGAATCATGGTGTTTAATTGCAACCTGTTAGCTTATGATATATGCTCTATTTCCATCTTATCTAGCTACAATGGTGTGAGAGATTTTATTCTAAGGCCAAATCACACAGCCCAACAAAAACATGGACACTCCACACTATACCACGGAAACAGAAAATAATGTCACACTGTTGCCATTGCAAAGCACACAAGCCAAGCCAAGATGGGCTTTGGCTAGTGAACTTCTCTCTATCCCCACATATACAATCTTTCATTCATTCCTTCATTAACGCATCGATTGATTGATCAATTATGCAAATGAGCCAATTGGGCTCTTTGTGCTGAGGCGTGCGCAAACATCTGAGTCTCGTGACTATCTGGGAACGTTCATCGCCATCCATCAGCTCCTCTGGGAGCACCGCAGACATTCACTGACTCACTCCAGATTAAAATGCCAACTTGTTACCTCTCCCAAAGAAGAGCAGCTTTATTGATCTGCTTGTTTATGTGTAACTTCGTGTCTAGTTTATGACTGTTGTCAAATTGGTGTTCTTCCCACAATGAGAATGCACACATTGGTCACACCAATATATAGCAAGTATTGCTATTTCATAATAATAAATCACATTTTAATTGACTCCAAAACAAAACCAATTTAATTTGACAGCTGCATGTTTTCTTTGGCCCTTAAATCAAACAAAAATTAATCCAGATCTAATACAGATTGCATTTACACTAGTCTGTCCCAATCACCCATCTATTTACTGACCACTGTCCACCATTTAGAAGTCTAGCTTTCTGTTTAATTGCAGCGTCAACCCATCTGTCAAAACGCCACATTTAACCAAGCTGGACCCAGATCTGGTCATGATTGCATTTACACTGGTTTAAAGCAAAAATGCCATTTGGCACACTTCCTTCTCCTTGTTGAAGTCTTGCGACGCCTAATAAAACTTCAGCGTGTGTTTCCGGACACTTGATCATGTTTTCATTCATTTATTGAACACAACGTGACCACAACACTTCAATTAACAGCAAATGTGACTACAGCATTTGATGTTCTAATTAATGACTGACATGGCCACATCAAATAAATTTTAATCGTCCAAAAATTAGAATAATACGAGCAAAAAAAAGATGAAATATATGCCTCAGTCCGTGTTTTAACCCTTCTTGTGCCTGTGGTCCGCCACACCTCGCCACGCTCGAAGATTCATCTCAAGTTGAATGAAAAAGTACAGAAATGAAGCTCACCTTTCGTCTGATCGCTCTTCAAAATCCACGGGTAGTGGAATAGAAACAATGTATGGATCCAAGACGGGGCCACGCCGTCTGAAGTGGCCGCTAAAGTGACTCCACCAACAAGGCTGCTTCGTTCTGCTCCCCCAAGCCGAGCCGAGCCACCTCTCCCGGCCTATTGTTAGCTAGCCACCCGGGAGCCTCCCAGGCGACGTAAACCCCGCCCCTTCTCGTCAGAGAGGCCACGCTATTGATCGGCGCGTCCTCTCTCTGCCTGCTGATTGGCTAGCCTGAATGTTCCTTAAGCACCACGAGGTTTCTACAAAATCACAAGCAGGGAGTCGAGGTGGTGCGTTCACTGACAATGGGGATTTACGTAGGCGGCACCGCATAAACCGGCAACGCCTTCCTGGCTGTCATCCACCTGCTATTTTCTTTAATATTTCATGTCACGCGGTCACATGAGGCCTTTATAACCAAAATATATGAATAATGTATAATAACTCCCATGGGTACATGTTTTGTTGTTTGTGTTTGTCAATCGTTACTTTATTTTGTTTTGAACAGATTTAAAAAATCCATCGGCAGCCATTTAGCGCTTTACCATGCAAAACACAAATAATCCTTCAATTGCTGAGTCTTGAATTAATCAGATTTTAAGGTCTGTAGGGGTAATTAAATCCCCCATGAGCTTTTTAGAGGTAGCGTGTGTTTTTGGCCAAGAAAATGGCGTTGACAAATAATAATGCAAATAAAATATTTCTACCTGAACAAAATCAAATACATGCGATCTATCTATCTATCTATCTATCTATCTATCTATCTATCTATCTATCTATCTATCTATCTATCTATCTATCTATCTATCTATCTATCTATCTATCTATCTATCTATCTATCTATCTATCTGTCAGGTGAAGACCGAACAACAGTGACATCTAGAGGCTAAAAAGATCACCTCACTCAAATGCAACGACGGATTTTTTTCTGTACCATTCCATGTGATAAAACAAAAACACAAGAGGAATACTGAACATCCGCTTGTCCTGCAAAAAGTAACACAATTTCAAACAGGATGAACGCGTTATACAGTTTATTTTTTTAGTGTAAAAATGCACCAGGAACATGCAAAAAATACATTAAAAAACCCATGGGGCCAGAATGGGGGGGAGGTGGGTCATGAGCCGAGGGAGGACAATCGGTTCTCGCTCACTTCCGCACCATGTGACGGAGTCTGCGGCACTGACACTTCTTCTTGCCAGGTTGCATCCCTCTCGCCCCTGCGAAAAGGAGGCCCAGCCGAGGCGGAGGCGGCCAAAGGCCACCCAGAATGTCCGCGGACGTTGCGGTGTCCCTGGCGATGATGGCGTCTGCCGTCGCCCTTAGCGACGCAGCGCGCCGGATCTCCAACCGGCTTCTCCCGGGTCCAAGCATGCGCGCGTGCGCGACAGAGTTTGCGTCCGCCTTCCAGCTGTGCTGCTGCACGCACGAGCTCCGGCTCCTGGGCGAGACGGGTGCGCTCCGAGGGGGAGCAGCGCTGGCGTTGACGTACGCGGCGGCTGTGGTGCATGCGCTTACCTTCCGCGGCGCGACCGGAAACCCCATCGCCACGCTCGAGCACGCGTACCGCAGCAGGACATCGGGAGCGCGCGCTCTGCTGGGGATCGTCTTCCAATTGTTGGCCGCCGCAGCCGCGCGCCCCGCACTACAGGTGCTGTGGGGGCGGGGTCTGTCCGAGATGCACGCCCGGCACGCCCTCAACAACTTCCAGTGCGCGAGCGCCATCCAGGCGCCGCTGGTCCAGGCCGCTTGCGTGGAGCTGGCGTGTGCGTTCGCTGTCCAAAGTGCGCACGCGCACACGCGCAGGATACAGGAAAAGTATCGCGTGCACGTCATCGCTGCAGTTATCACGTCAGTTGTTTACGCAGGTATGAAGGTGAACCGGTGTGATCGTATAGCTAGCAACTACTGTGTTGCTGTTAATGCGCTTGTTTTTGTGTGCATGTTGTTACTTTGTTACTGTACTTGTTTCTGTATGTGTGGATGTCACTGCCTCTGTTCCTGTGTTCATTGAAGGTGCTGTGTAACCTTGCATGTTTTCACTTTGCTTGTTAACGCCACATGTGTTGATGTTCGTCTGTGTGAATTGTAACTGTGCCTGTGTGTTACTGTCACTTCTTGTGTATGTTGATGTTCCTGTCCATGTCATTGGGTGCTTGACCTGTGCCTTTGTGGATTTTATTGTATCGTGACACAGTGTTGGTGTATGCATATTACTGTGCCTATTCCCCCATCTATATTAATATATTGTATATAGTATACAGTATATTGTATATAGTATGTGTGGCCTTACGTGTGCTGACGTTATTTTACAGCTTAGCGTTTTATTGTGCCCGTGTAGTAAAATGTCACCTGTTTGGTGTGCGTTGCTGCAGGTGGCAGTGTGACAGGGGCAGTGTTTAATCCTGCACTGGCTTTCTCAACTCAGTTTGGCTGCAGTGGAAATTCCTTGGCAGAATACTGCCTGGTCTATTGGATGGGACCCCTGATGGGTGAGTCACAATATCAGCTAAATACTGTACCTCAAGGTGGATCCCACAATATTTAAGACATCTCCCTCATGTTAAACTTGTTCTTGTCCTGCAGGCATGATGGCATCTGTGCTGATTTCTGGCCTAATGTCCAACCAGTCGTCTCCTCAGGATGTAATCAAGAGGAAATGATGAACCTTCATCAGTGACTGATCCCAGGAAGAGTACAATTGAAAGGCACAACTTTCTAGTTCCATTTCACGTTGTAGGAATTTTTAGGTCTTGTTACGAGTTTCTGGAAGTAATGTGTTTTGGATCATATCTTCTTTGAGAAAGTACAATGTGATCCAAATGTATATATTTTGATGAGGTGCATTTTTCACACATAAAAATTGCATGTTATCATTTACTAATAAATGTTTAGTGTGCATGCTATCCATGCTTTTTAATCACGGTATCGGGAATACAATTCCAACTAATCACAGGTATGTTTACCCAGCAGCACAATTTTTATGAATAAAAAAATTAAAATAAAAAACTTTAGAAAAATGTATCTTTTATTGATAGCCCATTATGAAGAAAGCCACGTTGTTACAGTTGTTTACATACAAAACGTAACAGGAAGGAACTAGTTTGGTTAACACAAGTTGGGATGACTGACAGCGACAAACAGGAAATGCCTGGAACAAACAAACAGGAAGTGCTCAGGAAACCTTGATGGGGCCGCAGCTCCCATGATGCACTTTTGGTCCATCTAAACACAAAGGAAACAATCAATTTAGTACATCTAGCCAGCTATTGACCATCAATCTGCACCCCCCCCCCCCCCACTGCATGACTGACCAGTGGTCAATGTCTGCATCCTCAAACTGCCCCGCCTCTGCGTTGGCATCTCCATCCACCTCCATGCCATCTATACACACATACACATAAAACACGTCAATGTTCATAAGTCACATGAGACACAGATGCACACGAGTAGCAAGCTTTAATGTAAGGATCAAATTCATAAATTACATTAAAAAGCCTTGCGATTTCCCAGTACAGAATTATATTAGTTACCAGTGCCCTAATTTTAACAGTTCAGTAAAAACTATAAAATATTTATCAAACCATGACTTCACTTTGCAATGTTTTATAAACAAATTAATATAAACCATGAACTGTTTAAGAACCAACACTGAAGGTTAGTTTTGATTTCATTTACAGATTTATTTTCATTTAGCACGGTAAATGTTTTTTATTGAACCAAATTTTGCATTACACCGAATTTTTAGTTTAAAAATGTGTGTGTTGTTTTGTGTGGATTGCACTATAATGCACAATAAACACGGTTTTGTAACCACTCGCGATAGAACAAAGCTTTTCTGTTCCGCCATTTTTAAATGAGTGATGCCGACCAATGGCAGACCAGCATCTCCGTCATGTGACGGCAACAGAAAATAACAGGGACACTGTAGCACGA
This sequence comes from Hippichthys cyanospilos, assembly GCF_059441005.1. Lineage (NCBI taxonomy): Eukaryota > Metazoa > Chordata > Actinopteri > Syngnathiformes > Syngnathidae > Hippichthys > Hippichthys cyanospilos. The sequence continues at coordinate 12,570,844 of NC_142379.1, read as the reverse complement.
GTGTTCACTGTGCATATATTACATGGAACCTACCAAGGGCTTCCAATTGCCATTGAAATAAAGGTGAAATTTCCATTAATACAAATGGAGGATGCTACAGGCGGCTTTAAATTAACAATAAAGCGAATGATGTGGCTACCAGAGGCAAAATCACCATGAAAATGTATGGTGGAATTGATATCAAGACTATAGAATAAATGCTCAACCAGTTCTCAACATGCTCCATCTGAACAGCTTTACACTTAAGTCAAGGTACATGTCCCACCTTCAAAGCGTGCGTCTCCCTGCTCAGTGCGAACGCCGCCCATGTGGTATCTCTGCGCCACGCTCTGAGCTAACATGCCCTCCAGCCTCTCAAGCGTGGCCTGGCCCTCCTGGGTCAGAGCAGACAGACCCTCCTCACACGTGTAGAACGTCGGGATGTCAGCGTGGCCGTGCTCTGATCCAGACATGAATACACACTGTGTTTAAAATGGATGACAGGAGATGACGGGTTCAAGTTCAGTGTGTTAGATGTTCTTACCAGCCTCTGAAAATACACACAAGAAAAGACAAAAAATTATGATTTCATGACACACTCTTGACAAATGCTGTAATAGCTATTGGTGGTCAGTAAGTAATGATAGCTCATGAGGATCTGCATGTGTGAAAGTCTGTTCTCACCAGCCTCCTCCACGTCATACTCCTCTCCTTCAAAATCGTCAGAATCGTCCTCGTCCTCTGGGTCGGGATGCAGGGCTTGACACTCGCACATAGCAGCGAACATTGACTCCACTGGTGGCACAGGGACGAGTGTGAAAACACAAAGATGGACGGACAAAAGGACAAATTGACAGACCAACACGAACATAAAAACAGTTGAACAAGACAAAAGGATGTAAAAGGGTTAGGGTTACAGTATATGAATAATATATGTGTGTACGTTGATGTAATTTTGTAAGATAGCTTCATGCTAACACAAGAAGCACAACTAACAAAAATTATCATGGTGTTTCTACATAGTAAAAATGGACAAACTCACATGCTGTTTTGTCACCGGGTACAAATCGAATCTCTGTGACACCTCCTTTCTCTTCATCATCTCCACCATCATCGTCGTCATCATCTTCCTCGCTACCCACACCATCATCCTCTTCTTCTGCCGGCTTCTCTGCCATTTCTGCCTCATTCTCTTCTGGAAGCAATGTAGCATATAGAAAGTCACGTGAAACGCTTTCATATTATTGATATCCACCTTAAAGGTCATGCACTTTTCCATACTCATGGGACAATTTGGCATACTAATAGGACTACTACATGTTACTAATTGGGATTAAGATGTGTGTAGAGTGCTGACCGCTAAGTTTTCCATTGACCATGACGAAGAGATGTTCTTGGGGGTATGTGCTGACATCTCTGGAGATGGCATGCAGGCCGATGGTGGGGTACTCCAGACAGAAGCCCAAACCCGTGCCGTCAAACCATGACAAACGCCTGCAAACAGTTTAGCAATGTATTGTTTTAGCCTAGTGAAATCTTAAACCCACACTATCAATACAGGCAAACAATAAACTGCTAGCCAACCACACATATTAATCCAAGTAAAAGTGACAAAATGCATCAAATGTACTCTATCGTAAATCAGATTGAGTTTTGTGTATGGATTTTGGTTGAGGTTCGTTGGCATTATTAAGTCGTTTTATTTTGAAGGTTTCTGCTATCTCAGTATCAACAAAAAAAAAAAAGTTCACGACTTTCGAAAGAAAAGAAAATACCTATCCACTTAAGTAAAACGTTTAGCAGTGTGTTCTCACTGGATTTAAAAGTTTTAAAAAAGTAAAATAAAAAAAAAGTAATACAAAGTGTTTGGATTTTCTTTTTTTTTTAATTTACAAACTTTCCTACGCTGGTTTTACGGCAAGTTCCGGTTGCCGCTAGCCTGTGCGCAAACCTGACATGTGTCCTAAATATAAATCAGATTAAACAAATTCCACTCCAACTAAAACAAATACATTTTTAACTATTGTTAAGCGCGTCCACATTGTTAAATTAAGAAGTTAAAACGTGAAAAGTAACACTAACTATAGCATTCCAAATGCAGACTTACGTTTCGGCGACATAGAGCGTCCCGTTGCCCAGCTTTTGCCCGTCCAGGACGGCCGCCGTGTCGTCCTGCTGGAGACGAACTCCCTCGGTAGGGGGTCGGAGATTCTTCAACAAAACCATCGCGCGTTCCACAGACAAGGAGGACAACAATCTAAATCTGTCCGTATGGCTAAACCTTAGCTTAGCGTGTAAGTGGAGCTGAACAAATCTTGATCATTTACCCCACAGGGAACATGAGTTAGCCAGCCGGGTTGTGCGTGGGTTCCCCGGTCTTAAAGAACCGAACTCTTGCCAAAAGCCCCAAGAGTCGACTAATAAAAATCTGGGTCAACGTTAAGATGCTGCACCATGTATGACGATTTTGTTTGCGTAAAATCTCGCGAGAATACGCGGCACAACGTGGCCTGAGATAGTCAAGTTACGCTTAATAACCAGAATTTCCACCCTTCGGTTCAGACTTTAAAAAATAAGAGTTTCAGTGAGCTGACACTAATGCAGTACAACTTGGACGATTATACTACTACTACTCAATTAACTTTGATCAGTAAAATTATTTGCCATAATAAAAAAAAAAACACAACAGTTTTAATGATTAATTTATTTCGTACAAAACTAAAGTAGCAGCAGCAGCCGAAACAGCAGATATTACATGGAACAAATAGGATGTGATGTCACATGCTCTACAATTCCAAATCTGTAAGTGAAATTTAAACTGAAATTGAAGAAGACATCTAGGAGGACCTGTAGTGGGATTTACATATTTTCTGGATGCACACCATCCCTCAACAATGTACATTCCCAAAATCAGCATGGCTCCCGATCAGCAGAAAATTGAGCTCTTTTCACCCTGCTAATTAACATGTACTGATGAAACATTGAACTAATTCATGAAACAATGAACGACACTTTTATTTAACAATACATTTATTTAATGTTGGCACTTTTGTTCCTCCATAGATTTTGGCCTGAACACAAACAAAGTGGATAGGGTATCCGAGAAATAACATTAAATGGGACACCCACTCCCCTAAACCAATTGGCTAGGCAAAATTGCTCAAACCAAACAGTGACTATGCTGGGGTTCGCCGAAAACTCCACAAATTAGCGGTAAAGAGGTATTTTTGCATTAGACATGCTTTTGGTCTTTACACTAAAACAACCAATAGGTAGGATTTTCAAGTAAATAACATTAGACAGGATCGCTTCCCAAAAGCTTTGCTTGTGCCAAACAGTAAATATGTGAGTGTTAACAATGAATGGAAAACAGAATTTTCAAATTAACCATGGTTTCAAACTGCACAGAAGTTGTAAATAGATGAGTTTTTCAATCAATAACAGAGGATAGGTTCTGCTCAAAAGTTTGCAAATAGGCAAACTTGTGAAATGCCAAACCGCAATTATATGTGGGTTCACTGTGTTAGTCTTGTTTTGTTGTTTCTGGAAGCAGTTTCTCGACCCCAATGTGGGGCGAAGGCACAGGGGCCAGTGCGGGACTGTTGAGGGGCTCCTTTAGGGGCGCTTCAACTGCCCAGGCCAGGAAACATGTCAGTGAGGGTTGTCTGTCTGCCCCCTCCGTTTTGCGAAGAGGAGGTGGACGCTTCCGGCGAAGAAGATGAGGGGGAGGACAGAGACTTGGGGGAGGCTCTAGTAGACCCCGGGTTGCTCCTCTGTCTGAGTAAGTACTCATCGGTGGAGCCTTTTCTCCTGTCCGTTCGTTGCTGCTTGTCCTCTTGGTTAAGCTCGTTCTGCAGGAGCAGCGCCATCTGTCGGTCGGCCTCCTCCTGCTGCCTGCGCCGCTCCAGTCGGGCTTCTAGTTGTGCGTGCAGCACAATAGCGCCCTCTAGAGGCGAAGACGAAGATGACGAGGAGGTTGAACGATAGCATCCTCGTTTGGCCTCTTCGTTGTCATCACGGTGCTCAGAGCTCTTCCGCTTGGATGGTCCTTCGTCAGTGTGATGGATTCTGCTACGTCGCGCCTCCAGCGGCGAGGATGGACCGGGATGACGAGGTTCCGCTTGGTCCTGCTGAGCCCCGTACAGGTCGGCATGAGGAAGGGGATGCCCATGAGAGAGCTGCATATTCTCCTGGAAAACGGGAACCAAGCATGGCGATGTGTGACTATGATGAGGCTCTTTTGTAAATAATCAGTTCATCTAATTTTGTTGATTTTAAACAGTCTTTTATTCGTTGTTGTATGTGCCATAAGTAGTATAACTATAGTATGTTGTATAATTTTGCATTGGTGGAATAAGACTTGGAAAAAGGAAACCACACACTTTCATTTATATTTTAACATTATAGCAACCTCTGGGGTCAATTAAAAATAGCATCATGATGCCCCTGAACTAGATTAGCGTCACAGCTCACCTCTTTGGGTAAGTCTTTAAACTAATTGTAAAAAAACGTAAGGTCAATAAATAATATGTAATTGTAATTTCTTTTTAGTCTAAAATGTAATGGATGTGGTAAAATAAGTGTTTCTGCAGATTTCCTTTAAAAGTTGCTTAGAATGGTTGCTATAAAATACAATGTCCATGAAAATACTTAGAAAAGAATGCTTGTAACGAGTCAGATTTTATAGTTTAGTTCATTCGTTGTATTTTAAAAGAAAATAATTGTATTAAAAGAACCAAAGAATGCTATTCCAACCATCTGAAATGAAACACTTAGTGTTTGTTGATTTTATGTTATTTCCAAGATTTTACTCACATCGATATCTGTTGAAGCGCCGGAGATAATAGTTGAAAATTGTGATTAATTTGAAAATTTTGTGATTAATTAGTTCAAACTTAAAAATGAGATTGACGGCGATACTTTAAACATTTCTCTATTAACAAAATTGCAATGTGACCTTGGAACAAATGATTACAAGTCCCATTATAACATTTTAACACACCATAACATTATAACCATTATAACACATTACCATTGAGTTGGTAACATTTCTAAATAAGACTGCATTAAAGGTCTTGTTGCAGACTGTACAAATGTTCTTCAAAATCACTGTACCTGTTACATGAGGAATAAAGACATTCTTTTTGCTGTTTTTGACAGACCTTGTTAGAAATTAAAGTGGAAGCTGAGCTGCAGTCTGACGGGCTCGACTTGGAAGGAAGTCGACAAAAGAACCTGAAAATCAGGATAGGAATGTGTTAGATGAGTACAAGTGGATGAATGTCATGCAAAAAAAATGTCATAAATTGGGCTTAATGGATCAATTTACTTTTGGAAGTACTGAAATGAACTATTCACATTTATTAAGGCAGACATCATTTAAAAAACACCAAATTGGTGAAAATGACACAAATCACATTGTTTATCAGCTCTCTGGTTTATACGCACACACACACACACATAAAAGAAATGATAGGCACTTACTTTTCAATGTGTCCCACCGTGTTGACTTTCTTCCTGGCTTGAGCAATGTCAGGAGTATGTCGATTGTCCTGGGAAACGGGAGCATTCTACACAAAGAGAAGAAATCAAAGACATTTGGCAACCATTTGCACTCTAGCTGCTGTTTACTGAGGATGTGTGGGTATAACCCACCCCCTCCAATATGGGGGTTGAAAATGAGGAAAAAGAAAAAGTTGACATGTACATGTAGAAATACGGTAAAAAAAAAAAAAAAAAAAAAACATTCATTACCGGTCAGTATTTGACATTTTTTAAACATTGACTTTTTAACAACATAGTATATTGGTTCAACCCATGCCTAGTTAAAAACCTGGGATAAAGAGTGTGACTGACCAGCTCTTTGCTGAGCAGCTTAGCCAGCCTCTCGTCCTCCTCGCTCCTCCTCCGCTCTTCCAGCATCATTTCCTCCTCCTCAGCCAGAAGTCTTTGGATGTACTCCTCGCTGGCACGCTGCTCCTCCTTGTCCAGCTCTTGCTTTTCCTCTGACAGCTGGTGACGACAGGTTACAAAACATAAGGATTAGGTGGCATTTCAAAAGGAGATGCAAAAACTTTATTTAGGAAGTAAAAAAGCAATTTAATTGCCATGTGGTCAGTTGAGTGTAGTTATGATTTTAATGTGCATAATGATGATGATTAGATGCATTTACCATGAAGACCAAACTTACTTTGCTGATCTGCTCCTGATATTCTTGTCTTAATTCACCAGGCTGACTCATCCTGGGGGAAAATACTAACACACACACACACACACACACACACACACACACACACACACACACACACACACACACACACATGCAGACACAGGCAAGGAAACACAGAACAAGACAAAGACAATATACAAACACACACACACAAACAAACAACAACACTCAAATGAGGGCAGCACCAACACATCAGACAGCAACACATGGGGACATTGAGGCAGAAAGACATACATCCAAAAGACAGGACACACAGGCATGCATCAACAAAGGCAAAATGACACAGACAGACAGAAACAGATATGAAAACAGCCATAGATGGGTAGAAAAACACATATGCAAGGAAAATTTACACAGACAGAAACACAAACGGACAAATAAACACAAATTCATCAACAGACATAAATGGAACACATAAATGGAAACACGCATGCATAGAAATCCAACCCCACATAGAAACACACACACACATACAGATGGAGAAGGACAGATAGACACCAACAGACACACATGAATCATCAAAATCTGTCAGTATGCAACATGATACCCCACTGTGTACTATTATGGGATTCTGTAGACGTACCCGACACGTCGTCAACGTTGAGAGCATCCTGTCCACTGAGGCGACGTTGGCAGTGCTGCGGGAAGTTGTCTTGGATCTGTGTCCATAGCTGCTCATTGACAAGAGTCTTGTTCTTGCTGTTTTGTCTGGCCCAGGTGGACACGCGTTTCCTACACATGGGACAACACAGCGTGCTCTTGTCCACCGACTCCAAGAAGCAGCCCTGACCACAAAAAACGCACGCTAGGCGTTAAACGTCTCCTTTTCTCATGGTTGTTCCTGCATTGGCGGCACGGTGGAAAAAGTGGTTAGCACATCTGGCTTTGCAGCCTCGGATCGACCCAATCTTACAATAGGCCTTAATAACAATGAATGAAAGACATTCCCGCCAGCGTGTTCAAGTACTCACTTTGCAGAAGGTGTGCTTGCAGGGCAGTGTCACGGGCTCCAGAAACAAATCCAAACAAACCGGACACAGACAGTTGTCCAGGGACAGTGTTCCCTCCTTCTTTCCTTTGCCCTTACCCTTGCCCGACGGATTTGGGACTGGCACCTCACCATCCGGATCTGGCAACATCATCTCACCCCCACCTTCTTTCCTTACATCACCTTTTACGGAATAAACAAATAATATACGCAATTAGACAAATATTAGCGTATGTTTTATTTTAGCGTCCAATCTTGGGCTCCAACAACTGTGAATATCGAGGGCTGACTGAAAATACACTTTACGGCACACTCCTTCCGCTTAAATTCCCCGACTCAAATGAAATACTTTAATCACGTTAGCTGTGAGAAAACTGTAAACAAGAAACCGAATAGTGGCATAAACGTGTGTCATTCAAAATTTAGCTTCTAACTTTAGCAAAACACTGCTGTCCAGAAACCTCGAATGACAACAAAGTGACAACTTTCCTTCTGACATACTACAAATCCGAGACACAGTTTTAGAACTATTTAAACTTCCTAACGGGTACCACCTTCTAAGTTATCCTCCCTCGGTAGTTTTATTAGACGAAGTTAAATTCGCTGCCAGTCCCAGACAAGCCTAGTTAGCCGTTAGCTAACTAACTGCTGGTAGGAGCTAAGGCGCCGACGACTGCCAAGGATGGTCACAGCTCCCACTCGAAAGAACACCAAAGAAGTCCATCAAAAATTGTTAACTCGATTAATGTTGTCCCCTCACAGCGAGTGTGTTCAAACGTGTACTTATTATTTTATTAATTTGCAAAGAAAACAAATCTCTACTATCACCCGCCCAATCCAATCTGTGGCGTCTGCGCACGCGCAGATAGCATTATATTGGAAACGTAAAGTATGACGAAGTGTCGGAAAAGCTGATGACACCAGTGTTATGTGTTGAAAACAGGTGTAATGTAATCTAAAAAAAAGGTGTAATGTAATCTTTATTAATAGACAGCCATTGCGGCGACACATCACTCATAGGCCTAAAAATCACCTGTGATAAATATGTAAATTGCTAAACTCATCTAACGTCTTCCGGCGGTAAAATGTAATGCTTCGTCAATGATTAATACACCAAAATATATTCATGTACATTTACCGCCTTTGGACCCACATTCTTATTTGTTGTCTAGGGTTTGGTTATTTAATGTTCGCGCGAGTTGAGCTGAGATTGGTTATCCTCTGCACATCGTAGCACATGGCGTGCTATGATGTTTTTGTAGGGGTTGAGATCCGACATATGCCTACAAAAAATTCGATGCTCTAGGTCAAACGGGTCGGAACTGGCTGCAGTTTTAGTATCGTCTGGGTTCAATTATAGCAACTTTTACCGATTTGGGGAAACATCCGACTTTGAGGTGGCGTACAGACCATCAGCGGTAGCTGCTCGGGCCCTATTAGGAGTCCAGTCATAAATTAGGATAAATATTTTAATTGCAAAACAACCAAAAAGACATTTGCTTTAAAAACATAAAACTTGTAGTTAGCTTAGCATTAAATTCAAAACAAAAAAACCGGCACATATTTATTTTGCTAGGATGAATCAATTGCTCACTCATCTGCCAAAAAACAAAACAAAAAACTTGTTTAATTCTCTGGCTCAAGGTCCAAGAACTGACTCACTCTGGAGGAGTGAATCATCCCATTGGCTTCACAACTGGCATTTTCCCACTTTTTCCTCTGCTGCATCTGGTAGGAATCACTCGTTGACAAAAGCATTGCCCCAGGTGTAAACAGTGCTTTTCTCTTTCTTGACGTTGCTTCCGGACTGGAGCGAGCCCTTCGGTCTGTCACCGCAGCGATGCTTCTTGAGCTGCCTCGAGTCGGAGAAACCGCGGCCGCAGCTCTGGCACGAGTAGAGTTTGATGCCAGTGTGGATCTGCATATGCGACTTGAGCTGATTGGACTGACGAAACTTGCGTCCGCACGCGACACACTCGTAGGGCTTCTCGCCCGTATGCACCAGAAGGTGTCTGTGGTAGTTCTGCGGGGTCCGAAAGGCCTTCCCGCACTGCTGACACTGGTGCGGCTTGACACCCGTATGCAGCAGCTCATGCTGGCGCAGCTGCGACTGAAGCAGAAAGCGTTTTTGACAAACATCGCAGCCGTGCGGCCGGTCGCCGTTGTGCTGTCGCATGTGGTAGATGTAAAGATGGCGCAGATGGAAGGACTTCCCGCACGTCTCGCAGGAAAACTCCTTGTGCTCGGCGTGACTCTTCTCATGCGTGCGAAGTGTGTTGACGCTGCTGAAGCTTTTGCCGCAACTCTTGCAGCTGAAGGCCTTCATGCCAGCCGGCGACCGGCGCCGGCTCCTGATGCCCGTCTTTGAGTGCTCCTTATTCTCGTGGACCACCAGCTGGTGCTTCTGCAGCTGGCAGTTATAGAAGAAAGTCTTGCCGCAAAGGTCGCACATGAAGGGTTTTTCGACGCCGTGAACTAGCATGTGAGTCTTCAGAGCCCACGTGCCTGAGAATCCTTCACCACACTTTTCACACCTGCCAAACAAGCAAGTCCGTCATTATTTAAAAAAGAAGCATCAATCCCCTCTTGCACTGTGAAAGAACTTGAACACCTACAATTTTCACAATACAGGCCTTGAAATTTAAAGCATAATGCTTTTCTCACCAGTGATCTTCCATCTGCACAGGTTGAGTTTTTTGAGCAAGTGTTGTCATTTGAAACATAACGCTAATTTTGATCTCTTAGGATTTTGACCAGCCTTGAAAAATTGGTACATTTTTTAGCTGAAACCTGTCAACCAATCAGAGAAAGGGGTTCCCTGAGTAAAAGACAGTGAACAATGTGAGAAGAACGCTCAGAAATAATTAAATTATACCAGTTCACTCTAATTTTAAGGTGTTTTTTTTGGACTGGAGTTTCAATAGGTAATATAATAAAGAAGCCTTCCCCCCAAAACCCCCCCCACATAAAAAGCCTCAAAGTCTTCATCTGACCGAAGCGGCCTTTTCAAACACCCTGCATTTTGACAGATTTTTAATTTTATTTTTTTTTAATCTTGCCACTTTGCTATTTTCAGCGGTAAGGGCTAATCATTTTTTTTATAATTCAATTATATTAACATTGGTTTAATTCTCAATTTAATATAGTAAAAATAAAACGTTCCACTTGCTGTTGATGTAAAATGCCATCACATGTGCCCAAGGCTCAGGTATTAACAAATCCCTGTTTTCTGGGTTTGGTCATGTGACATTTGCAAGCTGAGCCATGATTGGCTTGTTACGCGATTGCTGAGTATGTGGTCATTTTCAGCCGTCAGCAAGTGGCCACATATTTTTAAAAGTTTTTATGTATTTAAAGGTATTAACTATATCGTTTACAAAAAAATGACATGTCTAATTTATTATCGACAAAATAACAACTAAATATGTTTTGCTTAAAAGGTGTCACATTTCAACCCAATGTCATCTTAATAAGCAGTGGGTGCTGAAGCTTTTTTAAATTTATTGCCTGTGACTGATTGTGATGGAAATGTTATTTTCGTGCATGCTGTAATTTAGATCAACGATAAAAATAATCTCTCCTCCCCAACCACCCTCCCTTGCTTACACTCTCTCTCATCAAGGAAAAAGAAATGTTACAGGCCAAAAGAATAGATCTTACTTGAATGGTTTTTCTCCGCTGTGGAGGCGCAGGTGTCTCTGGAAGTTGTACTTGAGGCCAAAGCTCAGCCCGCAAGTCTGACAGACAAAAGGCTTCTCCCCCGTGTGGACAACGCGGTGCTGCAGCAGGCCCATGCGGCACTTGAAGGCCTTATTGCACTCGCCGCACTTGAACGGCCGCTCGTCCGAGTGAGAGCGCTTGTGCACACGCAGGTTTCCAGCGGTGGAAAAGCGCTTGCCGCACGTTTGGCAGGGGTAGGGCCGAGCTCCTGTGTGGACCGTCTGGTGCTCGCGCAGGCTTTTCTTTCTCAGGAAGCCTTTGCCGCACACGTCGCACATGAAGGGCTTGACGTCAGCGTGCGAGATCTCGTGGTAACGCAGCACGGCCGGCGAGGTGAAGGTGCGCCCGCAGGTGGCGCAGTGCAGCGGGGTTTCCTCAAGCCGGTGCGAGGCTTGGTGGGCTCGTAGCTGGCGGACCAGACGGAATTTACGATCGCACTGCTCGCACGCTAGCATCTTGTCGGGGTCTTGCTCCTGGGCCTCGCGCAGACGATGAGCTTGTTGGTGTTTGAGCAATGTTGTGGCCTGTAACATGGAAATACCATTCATCAGCTTACATACATCTTATATACATTACATTTGTTGTTTTTGTTCTCAGCACTTGGTAGAAGCCTTTGTCACACAGCGTGCATGGGAAGGGCTTGACGTGGCGCAAGGCGTGTTTCCTCAGTTGGTGCTGTTGGTGGAAGCCTTTGTTGCAAAGCTCACAAAAGAAGCGCTTGTTCTTGTACAGCTCGCGTCGGCGCTTATTCTCCTGCTCCTTCACATCTTCTTCATTCACAGCTATGTGATAAAAGAGAGATCTTTATCAGGTCCCAGGTGATGTGCATGGAACCGGGGTTTCTATTTTCAGATGTTTCATTTGGACGAAAAAATGTTTCGTGCAATGTAAACAGGTAAAATAGGATCGTATTGTGGGGGTTTGAACAATGGTTACCTTGTAATCATTACATGGGGTGCAATTATTTTAATAATTGATTTATTTCTTTATTCTATTTTTTAATCAATCTGACTAAAACTAAAGACATGTTTTGATTTCCCTACATTTTTTCAAAAACAGGATTTTGAGAGTCAACAAAAAGACATGTTCGATTCCACTTTTTTCAGCCGATGCAGTCAGTACAAGTACTCAACTCTACAGTAGGCCCTGATAACAAATTTCAATACCACTAATACTTTAAGACACTAATGTCTCCACCCCACAAAAACACAATGAAAAATGTATCTAAAGACCAGTGTATTCCAATATTTTTTTTAAATTAAATCAATGGCAATTAGACAGACAGACAGATGTCATTTATGTGTCATTATTGATCTTGTCAGGGAAATAAATGAGTCCATCACTTCACCTGGTTGAGCGTGGGTCATCATGTCCTTTTCGGTTTTTACTTCAAGTAGTTTTGCTGTCCTCTCTGCCTCCTAAAAAATACATAAATGTGCAATGCCTCATTAGTGAAGCAAAAACTGTCATCATAACGTGAAGAAAAACAGAAAAGATTATAACCCTCAGGTCAGCAGTAGTCAGTCTTTTTTTTTGTATTATACTAGAGCTATAATTTTGCCTACTGTTGCCAAAAATAATAAAAATCATGTCCAACCATTGCATGAAGCGCTGTCTCATCTTTAGTGACCTCCAGCTCCTCAAGCTTGAGATGCTCATCCGCTACAGGACGTGACATCACGGCGTCAGCTTCATCCTGAGCATGATCCTCAAGGTTGTCCCCAGATGGCGTAACTGAGGGGCTGCTCTGGACTTTGAATGCGGCGTCAAGGGGCGAGTTGATGATAACCACTGGAGACTGCACCGTACCTCCACCAGCACTGCTCACTTTGCTGGAAGATGCTTTGACCGAGTTGATGATGGACATGGTGAGACTCAGGGCGGAGGGGACTGGTTGTTTGGCATCTGCTGCTGACAGACAAATATTTTAACATAAGCCTTACATATTTCACAGTGTTACGTTTAAGCTGTGCTAATGCACAATTGCTCAATGCTCTCACCCTCTCAGTACAACAAATCAAAGCAAAACAAAACAAAACAAACAAAAACGTGTTGGCATTTTGTATTGCATTTTTGTATTTTCATTTTTGCATCATACAAAGAAACATAAAATGTTTATTTAGCATGTGTGGTTGACAGATCATGAAGAAAAGATACGTAAAAAAATGACAGAAACTGGTGAAACTCTGGGGAGCATTTCAGACTGAGATGCACAGTATATCGTGTAATCACTGTCACATTAGTTTAATTTGATCTAGTCTCGATTCCTATAAGATTTTCTAAATTTACAATGATAATACTGTTGATGTATCACATACTAGGCTACCAAGATTTACACCTGTACGACTACTACTACAACTCTACTACTGTAAAGTTGGGGCTTTTTTATGGTGACATTTGCAGTATATGCTAAACGTTACCTGGAACACTTATTTCTTATGATACTCCAATGCTGAGTTGAAGCAAATTACTGCATACAACTTAAGTGTACATCTTAAGTGTTGACAGATGTCTCATGCTCTTCACAAGCTCCTGCTACTCTGTGCTGTCTTGCAACATCAATTCATGAGTCGTACATGTGCAGTAAAGGGCTGTAGCTCGTCATTTACATGTCCAACACCCTGTATCCTTTTTGACAAAATGTGAGTTTTGCAATATAGGTTACTCTGTGCCACTTTTTAAATCTGTTACAATCATCTGACTGTTTAAATTTGTTTATCACCAAACACTTGGAATATCTAATCTAAAAAGTGGGAATGAAACAAAATTGTGTAAAATTACGTTTCATTATGCAATTTATTATAATCTCAGATTTTGGACGGATGTGATTCTGGTTTGTTTAACAGGTGCATGTCTGATTTCACCCATTGTGGTCCAAGACATGCACAGGGAGTTTGTGTGAATGCTCGAAGTCATCAAAAATTAGGGGGACCACTGGTAACATACTGTTTGAGTGCAAGTGAAGCCATTTGGATTAGGGCGAAGTGATTTTCTTACGCTTTGTTTTCTCCGTAGCAGACATTCGGTTGTCCCTTGAGCTCAGTTTGGTCTCCAGTTGCCCCACTTTTTCCCGCAAGGTGAGATTCTCTTTAAGCAACCTTGCCAATAGCTGTCCAAACACACTGCAGATCTGCCGGACAGCCTCCTTCGCCGCCACACTCAAGATGGTTGTTAGCTGGTGCTATGAAGGCAAAGAACATGGTGCAATTAGTGGTACATGTTTCATTTCAATACTTAATTTCGTTCAACACTGAACTCTACTGTTTTGTGTATATGTTTTAAATGGTTTAATACTTTAGTACACAGGCCATCGTTGCTATTTTTTCTTCATTTTGAATTTTTTGTCTGTGCTGCCCAATTCCAAATTGCATTGGGTATGGACCTACACTCAAGCAGTTTGCATTCAGGATCCATTATTCTGAATCCTTACATGGAAATTAAAGCGATTACCACTATAAAGATATTTCAATTTTTTTTAGTTGAATCATAGCTAGTATGCAAATATCTTCATACGCTATCTTTGACCCTTACATCTGTTTTTGGCATGTTTTACTGCCACATCTCGCTAAATATGTACAAAAAAATGTTATATTGTAAAATTTTAATTATTTAGCACTAAGCACGAAAACGCAGGATTTTTTATGTTAATAATGGATGACAGGTACTAAAATGAAACCATGAACCATGGGAGGGGAACACATTTTGCAAAACAAAATTGCGCCATCTACTGTGTAGTATCGTAAAGGATGTTTATTTGACGTATTTCAGTGGTTAAAATGTTACATGTAATAACGATCAATTAAACAAGATGCATAAAAATAAACTGTCATAAAATAAAGCGATAATATATTTACGAAACTGATTAAGGCAGGGAAATCGGTTGTGTCAATCTATTCGCCTCGGCGAAAAGGGAAGTGACTGCGCGATGTCCATCTGGCTCTCTTTACTCTTCAAATAAGCTTGCAGCCTCCGCTCCGCGATTGACAGCAAACAGCAGCCGCTCACCTTCAGCTCGACGCCGCTAGCAGCTTCCACCTGCCCGCCGACCAGGCTGCTGTGTAAAACCCCCGCAGCTGCCTCCACTGCCACCTCCATTATGAGCGCCGCCTGCGAGCGGAAAGTTTCAGCGGTTGTCACCTCGTACTCGCTCGGTTGCTCCATTCAGATTTAAGGCAGGTCACCGGAAAATAATGTGTAGAAATCTTAATATGAAACGTCAAATCACGGTTGACGAGTACGAGTCCCCTTTTAAACAAACACAACAAAATTGTGTTAATCTTTCCTAATGGTAATCTGCATTCGGGACGTCCAATATGGCTACGATGTTTACGTCCGGGTCACTGTAGTCACGTGACCAGTTTACGGTGCGACGTAATCAGTAAGCGACAAAGTTATGTTGCACTGAATTTAAGAGAGATTAGTAAAAAAATTAAGACTTTGTCCGTAATCATTTACCCGACACCCAACTCAAATTTTATTTGAAGTTTTATACAGTGGACTATTTTATAGTAAATCAAATGTTGTTAGTTTTGAAACACTATAGACACTAAGACCTGTTGAAATGTATTCAAAATATTAACTTTTTATATTTTTCAGCGGTTTACAATTGTACAGCATATTTATTTACTGTGAGACTTAGTCCCCTATAAAACGTAGCAAAAAAATCTTAAAACAATCGGACTGCTTTTCTTAAAAACCAAAAAGTCGCCGTATTTACAATTCCAAGTCTTTTCCATGAACTTTTATGATCATAAGTCAAACAATTCAATGGACTGAATCTGTTTTTATTGTCATTAATCAATTTACATAAATCCACATATACAGAGTCAACAGAAGAAGAGTCAGTAAACTTTCATTTGTGTTTTATCCTGGAAGGAGTGCCTAATGGTGGTCAGATATCTCTACAAAGTAACTTTTAATTTTCAACAAAAATGTCCATTCAGAACATCTAATATTTCGATCGATGAAAATCAGTATCGTTCACCACTAATAACTTATGTGTGAGTTAAAGTCCTATTTCCCCCCATTGATCTTTGAACAATTTGAAGGCCCATATGCATCTACAAAAAAAGGAATCATTACAATGTCAGTTAATATTTTTTCACAATTCATCTAAATCTATAATCACAACTAACCACCCACGCATATATTTTTTATCATTTGTTCCATATTTCTGTCCATCCTGGTTTTAAATACAATCACTGTGACATCATCTAGTACCTTGATTCATATTTCTGTGTTTTTCTTCATGTGCAACAGTAAAAGGGAGAAGAAAAAGAAATACAGAGATCCTGCTTGCTAAGGTGCTCTCAGGTTGCTCTCAGGGTGCTCTCAAGTTACAATAGATATGTTGGTAAAAAGATGAATGCATAAAAAAAAATTCTGTCAAATACAAAAAAAATCCTCTTTAAGACATTAGGAAGTTTCTACAAGTTTTGTCATTTACCCCAATGGCTTTTTTCTACTACTGTATTCATTTGCATAACATTGGCTGGATTACGTTCTTTGATATGTCCTTCTATTCAACTATCTAGAGCAGAGGTGTCAAACTCAAGGCCCGGGGTCCAGAACCAGCCCGCCACATCATTTTATATGGCCTGCAAAATGTTGATTTGACTGCAAGTTTCTGCCCAACTTGCAAGTTGTCTTCAACTTTTAAAAGTTTTGTGAGAAAAAAAAAACAAAACAACTTTTGTTTTTGTTCCCAAACTCTCTTCTGAACAGTTTATACTGACCTCTAATTTAAAAACTACCTAAGTGTGTGACAAACTTGAAAATGTATTTGACTTTACAGTCATGCATTCCAGCACTCTGACAGAAACTATAACTACGTGGCCCACGATAAAAATGAGTTTGACATCCCTGATCTAGAGTATATAATGATCATTGTGTTGGTCTATCCATCCATCCACCCATCCATCCACTTTTCAGAGGGTTCAAAATGTCTAAAATTTTTATGAGGTTTAGCTGAGCTGAGCTTAGCTTGGCTTAGTTTAGCATCAAGGTGGCTTGAGTAGAAACAGAAGGGAAAGAAATTGTGGCAGCCTTGAGAAAACACTTGACTTCAAAACTGATAAAAATGCATCAAAACCAATAGAACGCTGTGAAGACTTTGTTCAAAAACGACAAGAGATTCCCAGTTAATCTCGCCTCCATCTCAGAGGACGTCATCTGGATTGTCTTGCGTTGTCGTCCGAGCCTTTCGTCCGCGGGGCCTTAGTGCAGCATAGCAGGAGGAGGCGGTGAGGGCCATGCGGCTCAGGCCCACGTTAAGGCAGTGAACCTCAGAAGTCACGGGGACCTCGGAGAAGAGGGCGCGATCCCTGGTAATGCGGGCCAAACCCCCGACACCTGTGCCGTCGTTCCCCCCTGCGCCGCTCTCGATGTCCTTGACGATGTTGAGGATTTCCTGGCGCTCACGCTGCCGCGTCATGCCGCGGATGTTCAAAATGGCTGACACGTGCTTCTTCCTGGAAAGAGGGAAACTGAATGTTAACAGCAACTGAATGGTCATCATACAATGTCAGGCTATACTGTATGTTAGAGGTCCATCTATTCATTGACAACTACTGTACTGTACTGCAATCAATAATCTATGGGGGCCGCGCGGGGGCGCTATAGATATCAGAAGGCTACAAACACAGGAAAAAATTGAATCACAAAAATGAAACTGAAGCAAACCTACAACAACACAAACATTTAAACAGCTGCAAACAAAAAATAAAAACCCGTTGTAAAAACCTGCTGCAAAAAAATGCAAATGCAATGACATAAATGACAGACACAAATTTAAAACAAAACAACTGAAAAATAAAACAGATTCAGAAAGAGTTGAAGAAGGTTTACTTTATGTTGCAGTTATTTATTTTTGTTTGTTTACCCAATTCCCGTGTTTGTACAGTTCTGCTGATGCAGTGTGCTTGCCCCCACCGGCCACAATAATATTCAAATCGATAATCTTTATTATTGCAATGGTCAATTATCTTAGTAGTTCTCAAATGGGATTACGAGTATTACGAGTACGGTCTCTGCAGGTATCAGTAAGTCTAATTTAATTTTTTGATGCAATGATAGGAGCAATATTTTTTTTCAAATAGAGAGCAAATGGATTGGAACATTGAGCAACTTATTGCAACCATATTAGAACTTATTGCTAAACTGTTATGTGATGCATCATTTGCAAAAGGTTGTAAAACTTTATTTTTTTAAATCTATTTAGATGCACATTTTCATTGGTGACACAATTTTCCAGTAGAAGAGTCAGATACAAATCACATTATTACGTGACCTATTTTTTGCATTTGCCAAATAAAATACACAGATATAGCAATTCAAATGTAAATGTGATGGCATAACATTCTATTTTTTTAAGACTTTTTTTTTTTTCCATCCAAAAATGTATTGACCGGTTTAGGACGTACTTGGCTAAAAAAAAGTATTTCACAGGCAGTATATATCATTGAAAAAACATTGAGAACCATGGTCACAGCAAGTAAATTGACAAACAATGGAGTGTGTCTAAGAAGAAAGTTAAGACTTGACCTGACATCTGGAAACTCTCGGGCTAGAACTCCAACCTCCATCTGGATGGCGGGAACATCCTCCAGTTGGATGAGCTCTGAGATGTGAGAGAGAGCTCCATCCAACCAGCTCGACGGAGACTCCTGATCAACGGATACAAATGATTACAAATTTATTGCTTTAGGGTTAATTTTGAAAGAGATTTCAAACACCTAAACGCAGGTAGCTTTCATGTTAACAGGATGAGAAACAAGGGACATCATTTTTTTGCGAATAGTGATACTGACCAAATCCTTGAAGAGAACTTTGATCTGCCGCCCTTCATCTCGGAGGCGTCCTGCCATCCTCTTCCTCATCTTGAGTGACGTGCAGATGATACGCCCTCGCATTACCGAGCGAAGGTACTCCATCAGGACACGCCGATGAACCTCCGCCACCAGCAGCTTAACGCAACAATTAGTCTCATTACTCACTCCAACAAAAAAAAGTGTGTGTGTGTTTGTGTATACGTACCTGATATGGAGGGTCATCCATCCTATGATATTTCTTAAAGTGTTCCTTGATGGATGCTTCGATTTGTTCGTACGCCTCCGTGTTGCTCAGCCACTTTCTCTTCACCAAGCGCTCGAAGAAAGGCTGACACACAATCACACACATACTGTAAGTTAGCCAAGTCAAATAAGCATTAAAATGGTGACCATTAGAGCTGTACGTGTGATGTAAACAATGTTTCTTGGGGTTTTTTTTACTGACAATTTTGGATCCTTTAATATTGTATTAGTAAAACTGACCCAAAAAACATAAAGAAAAACATGTGTTAATATTTGTGGTCCAAATAACCAGGCAGTGTCCAAGTCAAAATAATCAGTGCCATAAGAAAAATTTGGGGCCACCTTCCCACTACCTGGATGAACTAATTTGCTCCCATTGACAGATATAGACGTCAAAAATCTATTTTGTATTGGCCTGGCACTGAATTGGTTAAATCTTCAACATGTCACTGGCATATATGAAAAAATAAAAATGCATTACTTGTGGTAAATAAGTGACTTTATGAAGAACATTTTACTGATTTACTGCCAATGATAGTTTTAGATGCTCCAAAAACAAAACAAAACAAACAAACAAACAAACAAAAACGCAGTTTGAGTGTTCCTTTGTGGTCTGGAGGTTCAAGCGATCTCTACATTTGCTTATGTTCGACTGTTAACATGCTCTTCCAGTCAAATGCCAGGCTATTGTATCACATTACATTAATGAAGTTTTAAAAAATGGTTCTAAGACACAAAACGGTTTATTTACAACTCCCCGTAAAAGTTTGCTGAAAAACTAAAAGCAAACCTATATAAAACACCCTTTATTTAAACATTAAAATATTCAAGCAAACCATTTCATCGAGTCTAATAAAAGTTAAGCTATCTAAACATTAATGTATAGTGTCAAATGCCACACGGGACTAAATGAAAATTCGCATACCCTGATGTGGAGGAAGAGACGCTCTGTGAGCACTCGCACCCCCTGCTGGATGATGTGGTCAAGCGCTTTGTTGGCGCGTCGCAATGAATCGTCGCTGGCCGTTGACATAGTCTCGCATGGAATGCAACGCTTTACGAAACCTCTGCGCACAATCACGCACACGGGTTAAAGTGGAAAAATCTTGCCACAACCTTACACAGTCAATTGTCCATTATATTTAGAAACAGCCTGGTTACCTTGGTAACCTGGTTACATTTTTGACATTCGACAAGCACATGTCAATTTTTTTCAGCGTAATTAAAACCTTTATGACCTAAAGACTTGTATGTGTGTGTATGTGCATGCGGTGTGAGAAGAGTTTAAAAGTGAAAACCTGAAAGGCGGGCAGCAGTTGACGAGCGCCACAGTTTTGGACACGTAGCCGTCATCGTGCTCTCCAAACATTCCGCTTTGCATACCCTCATGAAACATCTCCACTTTACGCTGGAAGCTGGACGACCACAACATTAATGACAGAGGATGTGTGAGGAAGAGCCAATGTGGTTTTGTGTGTGTGCATGCGTACCTGTAGAGAAAGTCTGCCAAACCATTGAGACTGCACTGAGCAACTCTGGAGCCCAAACTTCTGTTGATTGAGGCAGAACGTTCCAGATCGACTTGCAGCCTCTGTTAAACAAACAAACAAATGAATAAATACATAACATTTACTATAATATGCAAATACTGCATTTACTGTATGTGTATGTGCGTGATAACAGTATCTAGTAAAATGATTACTGTATAAATGGAAAATAAATAATGAATTTTGTACGTGAAAAATTAGAAACAAAAGTATCTTATGTACAGTATATACAGTATCATTAGATTATCAAAAATATGTAGTGTCCACTGTAAGTATATGTATTCTTTTGTTATGAAAACACAAATAAATTGTATACAGAAAATATACTGTCTATGAAAGAAATATCTATTGTATAAAAAACATTCACTACTGTATATGGAAAAACTAACTAAATGTGATATCATATTCAGATAATAAAATACTGTAAATATTTGTCTTGTGTACTTGAAAAAAAGAGGATTTACCTAATGTATGAAAATATTTGCCATTTATGAAACAAAAAAAACCTGCAAAACCTCTATAAGAAAAAAATTAAATAAAAATAATTAATTCAAGAAAGAAATATGTACTGTATTGGTATTGCTATAAAAAATCTAAATAAAAAAATAAATGAATTAAAAGAATGTTTTGTAAGCAAAACTCAAAATTATTCTTTACACTTTTTTGCTATTTTTTGGCTCTGTCCTTTATGTGGCCACTCAGGGGCAGCGTCTGCTCTCTGCTAACCATAATAATGATTTTTCAAGTGTGTGTGTATTTGTGTTTGTGCGTGTAAGGCGAGGAAGCTTTTGTTGATTTTGGCATCAGCTGAAGGAGTAAGTCCGATGATAATCAGAGAACAAAACCAAGCGGAATGCACCTTTACGTAACAACACTTCAATTGCTCAGGAGACTAAACACTGTGTGTGTGTGTGTGTGTGTGTGTGTGTAAGAGAGAGAGAGAGAGAGAGAGGTGTGTGTAGATGTGTGTGTGTTACCATTTAAACGGTGTGTGTGTGCGTGCTTGTATGTGTGTTTGTGACAGGGTCACCTGTATGACGGTTTTTGCCAGAGGGATGTGGTACTCCTCCACATCCAGCGTCTGCATCCACCTCCTCTCCTCTTCGTCCAGCACCTGACTCAACTCGGTGGTCACTTTAGCCTGCAGGTGGATGTGTAGGGACAAGCCCGAAGCCCGAAGTTAAAACTCACTTTGGAGCCAACTAGGAAATGAGACTTTTTGCTTTTCATCATCTTGCTAAGTCAGCGTTTAGCCGCTTTGGTGATATCTTTTCGCATCTTAGTATCAAAAAAATTATGCTGAATTGAGTTGAGAAGTTTCATTTAGGCAATAGCAGTGCTTTCGCATCATCTTTGCAAAGGAACTGCGCTAAAGTGTGTTGAGGTGCTTCATTTTGATAAAAGTAGTTCTTTAGCATAATTTGTGGCATCTTGGTGCTTAGAAATATTTCTTGAATATTATTATATGGTACAACGTGGCAACAAAGACCTGTGTGAAAAGTGAGTTATGGAGACAAAAGTATTTCTTATATGTATAAGAAGTGTTTTGTAATTGCAAAGATTCCAATAGATTGCAAAGTACTTATTTATTTTGGGTAATGTGTACCTATGGTTGTACACGAGGGCATTCATGGGTATGTTAGATTTTAACAGGGATCTTGCAGGAATACCATCATTGAATTTAAGGCTTTTAAATGTCAATACAGGAAAAGTACATTTTAATTTTCAAATTGAGAGCAAATTAACTGGCACGCAAAACAACGTATTACTGAGTTGTGTTAAAGGTACTCCTTTGCAATTAATTTTATGTCTTTATTTTGTCGAGGTTCATACAGATTTTTATTGTCAAAAAAATGAACAATAAACAATGATTTTGGTAAGGTCGTTCCAAAGTTTATTAAATCAGACACTGGCACAGCACTGTTTGAAGTTTTTTTTTTTTTTAAACAAAAAAAATGTTTTGTGTTGGTTTGGGAGTACTTGGCTAAAAGTATGTCATGTTTTAAATCATTGATAAAAGGTTGAGAACCACTATAAATAATAACAATATGGCTTGGCTAAATGAAGTTCCTCCTCTGGCTTCAACATAGTTCCTTGGTCACAAGGCTACTATAACTTTCAATTGGAAATTTACTGGTACACAAACTTTCTGGAAAGTTCTTGTGAATTTCCCAACACTTTTCAAACCTAATTCACCCCCTTGGCAGTTTCCCATCAATCAAACCACAAATGTCCATGTTCATTTAACTGTCAATCAAAGTCTGTTGGTTCTATGATTATTGTGTTAGATGTCCTGTGCGACTCACCCTGACAGAGTTAAGGCAGTCTTGTTCCAGTCTGTCCACGACATCTGAAGGAAGCAGAGGCCCCAGCTGAGAGCCTCTCAAAGGATCTGACACGCACACTTTTGCCAAAACATCCCTGACACACACACAAGATGGATAAGCATAAACACACACACACACAGTGGTGCGATCCATATGTGTGTATGTTTGTACCTGTTGTAAATGTTGTGTAGCCAGTCCAGGAGTGAGTAAATGTCAGTGATCTGTAGCTGCTGCTTGGTGATGGACTGCAGCCGCCTGGTAACGGCCTGGTGGTAACTTGTGATGTAGACCTAGAAGATCATAAAACACAAATTGAAGAAAAATAAAATAAGTCATTATTTCAGTATTTCAGTATTCAGTCAGTATATTGTATTTCACTGCAATTTCACGAAAAAAATGAAAAGATTACTTCATCATGTATTTTTTTATACACAATGTAAACAAGAATTTTTTAAATTTTTTATGATCACCTAAGCTATCAGAATGTACGGTACTGTAATTCATTCTAAATATATGATAAGTATTGATTACTTAATTATTACTTATCTTATCAATTTATCAATCACTAAACTTAAGCCTAAGGGGCAATTAAAGCCAAATACAGTAAGTTAAGGTAAATACATAAAGTAAAAAACAAATATTACAGTTGAATTATTTTATGAGATACACTGCTTAAATAACTATAATGAAATTAATTAGAGTTGAAATTAGTCTACACACCCCTCTTCCAAAGAAGTTTTTTTTTTTTTAAATAAAACACCATAAATGTGACCTGTACAAATCAAATAATTGCCAAATGATGTCTGGAGAAGAAAATAACAATAAATAACAGAGATAACGTGGTTGAAACCAACAAACAGAAATATAGCAAGATATTAATAGCCTACACACTCCTGTCCAAATCTCATGTTTTTGTGGTCAAAAGACACCAAGATATAGCATTGAAACACAAGTGATCTATAAAGTGTAGAACTCAGTTCAATTTGAAAGAAAAAAAAACCTTGGGAGAGGAAGTAAAAACAAACTATTATAATAATAATAATGTGCTTGCACAAGTCTGCACACCCTCTCATAAGTAGGGAAATCAATTTTCAAAAGACATGCCTCTGATTAACCCCAAAGTTAAGCTGTTCTATTTAGTAAGGGGATTTCTTCATCTACTACCTGTTGAAACAAAAACAAACAAAAAAAGAAAAAATATCTTTGGCTGTTAAAAAAAAGGTTAAGTTACATTTTATTGAAGATACTAAAAGAGACAATTATGAAATAAAGCAAAAGCTTTGCTTTTTGTGACAGGTCTTGTTCGACCACTTTGAGTGGACCATTATTAAATCCCTCATTTCTCCTCTCACCTGCAAGGCCTGGTACTCCACGGGGTAGACGTTAACCACATTCCTCTTAGCGGCATCCAGGTCATCTACCACGCGAGCACGGATGCGGTCCAGGTACCCGGCCAGCTCCCCTGCCGTGAACTCGGTCTTCTGAGGCAGTGATCCGTCTGCTGCATCTTCCACCGCTTCTCTCCAGCGACGCTTCAGCTGCCGTGGTCTTGGGCCGCTCGGGGATGACCAGTCCACATCAACCAGCTCCTCCTGCTGCAGCACCTGCACAAGATCCCGGAAAGTTGAGTCGAGTTAAATCGGGGAATTTTTTCAGTCACAACAATCGAGCCACTGGGAAATGGAGTGCAGTGCGTTCAGTGCATTGGCGCCCTCACCTGAACCACCAGGCCAAGGTTGGGCCCAGCGGTGGGCGACCGCAGCGACTCTCGAACCACCGCCCACAGCTCCTTCTGCAGCTCCTCGTACAGCAGCTCCACGTCTTTGGCCTTCCGCCGTCCACCGTCTTTCACGCCCCCACCCGGGCTGCCCACTTCTTCCGGGGACTTTCCACTCTCTGGCCCATTACACTCCTGCTCCAGCTCCAGGATGTGAGTATCAGCCAGGAGGAGGTCACGCTTCTTCACCAGCTGAAGGATCTCCAGCACTGGAGAGGCAAGAACATGAAATGAGTTCGCAGGGAGATAATGATGCTGGGACATAAGGAACTGAGGAAATTAGGACAGGAGTTGAAAAAAAAAACATGCAATAGGCCACACAGAGACAAGGAAGTGAAAAAACGAGTAGGAAGAAAGAGGTAATGTAACAAGGCAAAGAGCAGATAAGGACATAAGATGACAGGGACATGAGGACACAAGTACAGAATGTGATAAGGAGAAAAGAAGCTGAGGATACAAGAGGACAAAGACACAAGTATACAAAGATGTAGGAATACAAGCAGATATAGGACACATTCATAAGTAGACAAGGAGAACGCGATGAGGACAAAAATGAAGACTCAAGGGGATGAAAGGACCAGGAAAGAAACGGATGAAACCAGGAGATAAGGTCACAAAGTGACAAAATATTCAGGAAACCGGGTTGATAGATGAAGACACAGGGGTATAAGCAGATTTAGAGACAAGATACTAGCATACTGGCAGGGATATGCGGACACAAGGACATCATGAGATGAAGATAGAAGAAGTCAAAGAGCCAAGGATACAATATCGCAAGGATGCAAGTTGGTATGGACACATGCAGATAAGGACACATGTTTAGCAGGTGGCAAGGACAAAGAGATGAGGACATAAGGAGCTAAGGGCATCAGGGGATTAGGACAAAAAGACAAGGAAGTAAGGAAGCAAAGAAGCAAGAAGTTAAAGACGCAAGGGCATAAGCAAATGCGGACACAAGAAGACAAGATACAATACGGAAAGCATATGGGGACATAACGCATTATGAGATGAGAACAGAAGAAGGCAAGGGGTTGAGGACACAAGGACACAAAAAGACAAGGTCACAAGACAGAATGACATGTTGGAGGTAAGGACATGCTTACAAGGCGACAATGACAAAGCAAAAAAGACACAAGTAGTTAAGGACACAAAAAGGGCAATTCACAAGGAGATGAGGACACAAGGCGATCAGGACACTAGGTGATACATTCACAAAAAGACAAGGTCACAAGACAGAATGACATATTGGAGGTAAGGACATGATTACAAGGTGACAATGACAAAGCAAAAAAAAAAGACACAAGTAGTTAAGGACGCAAAAAGGGCAAGTCACAAGGAGATGAGAACACAAGGAGATTAAGACACTAGGTGATACATTCACAAAAGGTCGAGGACAAAGGGGGTCATGTTAAGTAGACTATGAAACAATGTGAAAATGAGTTGGCAACAGAATGACAAAACGGACATGAATTGACAAGGACATGAGAAATAAAAGCAAAGGACACAAGGGTACGACATACATGTCAGACCTAAATGTGTGCATGTGCTCGTGAGTATGAGTGAGGATGTGCAGATGTTGTGCTGTTTGTCTGCCTCAGCGTCCGCAGAAGAAGACAGGATGGCACACACACACACACATGCACACACACAGACACACAGGAAGAGTATGAGTAAAACGGAACAATGAGGGAACAAGGTGGCAGGTTGGGACTTCCATTTTCGAATGCACGTTTAAATGTGGAAAGCTTCCCCTCGTATAGCATTCAGGTCCACTTCCTGGTCATTTTGTAACAGGGACATACAATATGATGTCACGTTATTTCCTAACAAGGCTAAATTTACAAGAGCCTTAAAAATTTCCAATCACATGGACTTCTCATGTCTGTCTCAAACAATTAACTCAATTTCCACTCCTTGTAAGATAATTAATACAACCAGGAAATATATTAGTCTATTAGTGAATCCAATTCTAGTAATCAATTCGTCAGAGAACAGCAAGCTGAGCAAAATGTACTGAAATTTGGGACATTGAAAAGTTGACGAAGGGTCAAAGTTGTATGAAATATAACTCAAGTGAGTGATAAAAATCTATAAAATAGCAACCATACATTTATGATTTGTTAGGCCCGCTGAGCGATAGAAAATGGATGGAGTTAAAGCATTAACTTTGGAGATTAATTACTATTTGAGAAAATATTAGAAAAAAAATATTTGGTTAACTCAGTTTGATTTACTTAATGTGGCAACTGAAATTTGCGAACTTTGATATCCAAACTTGACGTGAGGAGTGTGAGAAGTTTTGAAAATTGTTTCTAGCAGGAGACTATGACAATAAAAAAAAGAAAGAAAGAAAGAAAGAAAGAAAGAAAGAAAGAAAGAAAGAAAGAAAGAAAGAAAGAAAGAAAGAAAAATGCCTGTAACGATGAGTCAGATTTGGTAATTTCGTTCAAAAGTCGTATTTTACCTTGGGGGAAAAGTCACATTAAAGGATCAAAGAAAGCTATTACAACAGTCTTTGAAAACAAAAACAGATTTGTATTTAATGAAGTGTTGTATAAAATAGTTGGTCAAAATGCAATTAATTAGGGAGAAAAATATTTATACAATTTGAATCAGTTGCCAGCAACATTGATATAGTTTAGATAAAGCTATTACAACAGTCTTTGAAACAAAATATCATGTTGTATTTAATGACTCAAAGAGAAATTTTACTCAAGTAAATATTGGTGAGTTGGAAGTAGTATTGTACTACTACTAGCAATAGTAGCAGTTATTGGTAGTAGTACTATGAGAACAGTGGAGGTCAGCACTGAGAGGTGAAGGCCACTGTCAAGTGATATTAGCACACTCGAAGCAAAGTCACTCCTCACTCCACACACACGCGCACGCACACACACACACAGGGTATGTCACGGTGGTGCATGAACAGTGATTTTATTGTTCCTCTGCAGGAAATGTCTTCCATCTGGGTGGGTGATGCCCCACCCACCTTCACCTGCTTCCTCATACCATAGTCGCCATACACTGAACTTAATTTAATGGCAGCTGAGTCAGCATTTCCTTGGGCGGCCACTGATGGCGCTCTAGCAAAACAGCGTCACATCCTGGTGGCTGTAGAGTGTGCAGAAATGTCAATGTGGTTTTGTATGAGGTAGTTGAAAGCAGTATTTGTGCGCATGTATCTTAGCTGAAATTCACTTTAGTAGAAGAATAAAATAATCGTGTAGAATACAGTACTACTTGAGTAAAAGGCTTCAAGAAGTCCCACCCGTGACCGTTAAAGTAAAAGGATATGGAACATTTCCACTTGGAACAAATACACTCTACCGCATGAATCATTTTCAAATTTTGTGGCGTCATCACAAGGCTGTAGACATCCTTCATCCTCCTGGAGTGTACTTTGGACGGTGCTGCCTTTCTGTTCTCTGAGGGGTGTTTGGAGTGATTAACGGGAAGTCAAAGTTTTATGGCTGAGCTGACCTACGTCAAAGCAGCAAAGGACTTGCTAATCATTGACGGGTCCCATTAGACGGACTGTTAGCGTCTTATCCAAAAAGTTACACAATCAGGAACCTGATAGAACACCATAATGATTCCATGGACAACTCCTTACCTGTGTTTTAAAGCTTCTACCGTTCAATGATTTTTGACTGAGATGTTAAAGACAGTTTAAAAAGAATTTTTGAGTCTGATTATGATTAGCAAACAACAAACAGACATACAAATTACCATTAGCAGCAGCAAAAGAATTAGCTATGTAATCCAATATAAAAAAAACCTTGCAATGAGCTGAGTGTGGGCTGCCATTTAATATTAACATTAGCATCGGCATTAGCTGTATGTTTCAGTGGATCAACCCTTTGGTAGAGTTTATTTTGGGCCAGAGGTGGGCCAACAGGTTTGCCAACAGACCACCGAATGACGAAAACATTTTAAAAACGACAAACAAATGGCGTCAGAATTATCATTTGAATCCATCAATAATTTTCCTAAATTTAGAGAAATATTTAATATAATATTTAATATAATTACTATATTCTTGGGAGCATGGAAGTGTAAAGACGGTCTAAATAGGCAGCAAGAATTCTTACAAGTACCCAGGAACATCTGGCTGGGTGCTAGAATATTTGTTTACAGCATAAACTAATAGGAGAGAAAGTGTCCTTAATGTACGTGTATTGCATTGAGCCAGACTTTCTCCTCATTGAAGGTAGCCTTTGGGAAGTCATTGTTTGCGCTGCATTTCATGGTTTCATGAACTTAACTGTGGCCCGGAAGTGACAATTTCATTAATGATGACGGGAATGGGCGAAAGACCAACGATTACAATTTTCATCTTGAAAAAATTGCAAACCAATAATGACCACATATGACCGAGAGACCTGCAAAAAAAAAGTACAATTTCCAACTCTGGTTCAGGCTGTTTAATCTAATGTATGACACCTTAGCTTGATTTCAGTTAAGGCTGCTGGTTTGAGTTCAGTTTTATCAGCTGTGCCTTTTTTTTGCCTCATAATCATGATGTGGCCAACAGAATTTCATCTCTTCATCTTTTCTTCTTTTTTGTCGCATTCTTTATGCTAACGTGCATGACCACAACAAGCACAAAAAACCTTGTTGGTTCTTGTCTGCTTTTAAAGGTCCTCTGAAGGACATATTTTAGCCATGGAGACAGCATGAAAGGGTAGAAAGTGGGCGTGGGCATGTCTCGCTACCGGTCATGTGTCAACGATATACAACCCTGATGGAGGTACAAACAGGATCATGTTTGGAAATCACACATCAACACACGTCAGCAAATCTGATAACAACAAGCCCAAACTTGAAAGACCATCTATCAAAAAGAATGAACCTACAGGAAAACATTCACATTAGGAACACATACCATGAGAATATTCGAAACATTAAGTAGAAGGAAATTGGCAACATTTCCAGAATTAGCAAACACCAACTTATGGAAAAGATTCCTGTTAGAGCCAAAAACTAGGAAGAAATTCGTGTTAGGAAAAAAATAAAACCACTGAATGTTCTTAGTAGTAACCAACACTAGGAGAACATTCAGACAATTTCCTTGTAAAAGCAATTTTTTATGTATTAAATAAGAAAACCTATATACCATTCCCAGTAAGAACGAAAAATGAATAGTAAGAAACCATCTAGAGCATTCCCACAAAGTGCAACATAAGTCGGAGAACATTCCAGGTAGCAACAAACACTTGAGAAGAATCCTCGTAAGTACTACTGGACAGTAGTACTGAAAACATCTAGAACATTCCCAGTAAATGTCTAGAACATTCCCAGCGCAAGCAAACATCTAGAACATTCCCAGTAGTACAAATACTCAAGGAAGATCTAGAGCATAGACCATTATTAGTAAGTACAAACACCAGACATCTAGAACATTCCCCAAAAAATAACACAACAGTACTCATAAGAACAAACAGTAGTCCCAGTACCAGTAGAAACAAAGACTACAAAAATATCTAGAATAGTCACAGTAACAAAAATACTAGAATATTCGTCCCAGCAGGAACAAAACCTAGGAGAGCATGTAGACCATTGCCATTGGTGAGAACCATCTTAAACATGCTCATGTTACCTGACAGCGGCTCCCTGGGCTTGACTTCCACCTCGGGCTCCTTGTGCAGCGGCTGGTCCTCGGGTCCCAGCAAGGAGGGGTCCGCCCCGGCCTCTCGCTTCGTCTTGCCAAGGCCGACCATCTTCATGAAGGACAGGCGGCGGCTGGATGAGTCGCACTCGCTCTCAGAACAATTCACGTCGCCGTTGGCTAAAGACTCTTTGCGGAAGCTTAGGGTGTCACGATATTTGCCCGCAAACCTGCACAAAAGCCAACAAGTATGCCGTTACGACAGGGGTGGGCAATTCCAGTCAGGGGCCAGTGTCCTGCATGTTTTCCTGTTTTCTCTCTCAAACACACCTGAATCAAATGATTAGGATTATTCTCAAGCTCCAGCAGAGCTTGTTGATGAGCTAATGGTTTAAATCAGGTGTGTTAGGGCCCTCGAGGGCTGGAGTTGCCCACCCCTGCGTTACGATGACTGTCCCTCTTACAATTTATCCTTTAAAGTCTAACACTTGTGATACTGCATTTCTGCATAGTTAAGGCTACGTGTCCAAATTTTTCCCACGAATGTGTGTTTACCTCAGTAGACTTCCTTCAGAGCTCCTGCGACCCCTTTTCTTTTTGTCCACCGGGGACGGTGTCCCCTGCGGCGACGGTGTGCCATCTTTCCCTCGCCCCGACAACCTCAAATTCTTCCCCAGCTTCCCTAAGCTCTTCAAGGGCGACTTGATAAAGGATCCTTTCCCCGAGCCACCTCCTCCCCTTTTGGCCTTCTTGCCTTCGTTGGCCTCGTTTTCATCTTCCTCGTCCTCGAAGGGGTTGCGATCGCCGGGGACGTTGCCGTCAAGGAAGGATCCGGCCGGGGACCAGGATCGGTCACCGCGGCTTTCGTCGTCGTCGTCATGGTCGAAGGGGTTGTGGTGGCGAGGGTTGATGTTGAGGCTCATTCTGCGAATGAAAAAGGCGTTGTCCAAAGTGGGTCCGCCGCCCTTCAGGCGCACCGGAAGGTTCTTGAGGATGGGCATGGTTGAGCAGGGGGCGGGGAGAAACCTGTAAATGGGGACGCATGACAGGTTAGGGATATACAATAATGTCAGTCTGTGAAGTATTTTTTGCTGTTGTTTTTTATTTGTCTTTTGAAGCGTCATTGCGATAGAACTCATGTCTCTCTCAGGCACATACAAATGTGCTGTTGAATTTTGTGTAAATTAGGGATTTTATTTTCTCGTTCTGCTTTTTTTTATTGTGCAATGTGGCGATGTATCATGTTGTCAGATTTATATGGCGGGAGATAATATGTGTTCACAAACATTGTAAAAAAAAAAAAAAAAAAAAAAGCACACACTCACACAACTGTTATGCCAAGTTGCCAGAGCAACAAGCCCAAAGAGTCATATAGTCTTTAAGGATTAACAAATAACGTTTTGGCATACACACACAAAAGTCACAACTTTACATGTATGTGTGTGTTTATGTATGATTCACAGATGTGCATGTGGGTAAGACAAGACAGTGTTTGCAATAGTTTTTAGTGTCTTTATAGGCGCCATTTGTTGTTACGGGCGCATTTTGGTGGGCCCTTCGAGTCAAGACATCTTTTTTAGGGGTTTGGAGTTAAGATTTGAATTGGACTTTGCTTAGGGTTAGGCAATCAGTTGTGATGGGTAAGGTTAGTGGCTAGGAAAGGCATCAAGTCAATGGGATGGCCCCACTAAAATAGCAAGACAAATCTGTGTGTGTCTGTACATGTGTGTGCAAATGGGTGCGTATGCGGATGTTTTTTTCATGTAGTCAGTTTCCAGTCTCACAAGCGCAGGACACGCTGCTGCTGCCAGAAATAGACACACATTCACACAAATACACACAACACACATTCTCACACACAGATGTGTCAATGTAGAGCGGGAAACGATTCCGCGGCGTGGCTTCCATAAATACCCAGCAGCCCCGGCGGCAGGCCAGGAAACGCACGCCGAGCCACCGCGCTGTTTTCTTCAAGAGGGTCGCAGGGCATCGCGGAAGCGTGCCGACACAAACAATGAAGCGGAAAGGACAGCGATAGTGTGAAGGACATCAACAGACGGCGGGGCGGAGGAAGGGGGCGCCACTGAGACGCTTCGGTTGCCCGCCGGTGGCAGACGGCCAGGGGCAGCCGGCTCCAACCAATCAGCCTTCGAGTTTCATCAATAAACATGAAATTAGAGCCACACTTCTCTTGCAACAGGACCTATGGAAAAAGTCTAAACAACCATGCCAGAACTGAACAGAAAGTTGACAATTTTATTTTAGAACAGTCAATCTACTGTAGCTGGTGACATCATTGGACAATCACGTCTATCATAACAGGATGCTCCAAAAAGTTGGTAGAAATTGACTTATGGGCTTTTTTGTCCTACTCCAACGGGGAAGCTCCATTTGAAGAGGCCAAAAAGTTGTCACCTTCCAATATCACAAGACACAAACAGGAAATCAGGAAGAGAAGACGATAGCCAATCAGACGGCAACCCAAACAGCTGCCTTGACCTGCCCAATGTTCATGTGTGTATGTGTCCATGACTAATGACAGTGGAGATAAGCCGCCGATGTTAAAGGAAGCAGGCTGGAACACACTACAGGCACAAATAAGTCATAAGCATTTCCGGTTAACTTTATCATCACTTCCCCTTCAGTGCTCGTTTTGTCTTTGTACAGCAAACACCGAACATGGTGGTTGGCTTTTCAGTAGTTTAACAGCCTCTTGTCACCATGGTAATGAGGACGGATGCTTTCTAGGAATGTCATTTAACAAACATGAAGAATTTCAACTCAACAGGGGTCAAACGAAAGCAAGAATTAAGGCAAAAGATGGGCTTGCCCAATGGAAGCTTCAGATCAAAATAGCAGACTTTCAACATTTTTTATTTAGTATTCAGAAATGTGGCAACTACAAACAAACATGGACGATTTTCCATGTCTTTTCAGGCATGGTTTCTTGAGACTTTTTTGTGGGTCTTCTCATGATAAACATGTCTGCCAAATTTCATGTTGCTCAGTCAAACCAGCTACAGGGACTGAACTATGGTTGAGATTTAGTACGCATGAGAGACACGTCTACAGAATTTCATGTTGTTCAGTCAAACAGGTTTGGGGGACTGAAATATTATTATTTTTAATCTGGTTGGAAACATCTGAATAAATTGCGCATAAATTGTCAGCTTCAAACCAAAATAGGACACCTTCAATGTCATTTGTAGTGTGGCTTCTTATCACTTTTTTGTGATGACAGGGATGTCTAACAAATTTAATGTTGTTCAGTCAAAGCGGTTTTAGCTGCAATTTTATTTTTTTATATGGTTAGACACAACTAAATAAATTGAGGATAAAATGGCAGCTTCAAACGAAAATAGCATACCTCTAATGTGTTTTTTAGCAAGGCTTCTTGAGACTTTTTTGGGGGTCTACTCATTGTGGAAATGTCTGGCAAATTTAATGCTGCTTGGTCAAACTGTATTCAGGCTAAATTCTTTTGGTTTTAATTTGGGTGGACACTACTGAATCAATTGAGCGTAAAACAGTTCCTTCAAACCATAATGGTTGACTTTTTGTGTATTTTCAGGCTTAGCTTTTTGAGTTTTTATGGATCTACATGTGATAGTCATGTGGACCAAATGTATTCATTTATTATTATTATTTACTAGTACTGTATTTATTTTTTAATGCTGTTGGGCACAACAAAGCCAAGTTGGACAAAAATGGCTGCTGAGCAACTTCCTGTGCCTTTCTGGATCTGACTTCTTCAGACTTTTTTGTGGTTCTACTTATGGTAGACGACAACAATTATAGTAATAACAACAATGATAATAATAATGACTAATCGTTACAAATACAATAACTCATTCAGGTGAGCATTGTTTAGATTTATCAGGTGAAGCTGTTCACTCTCAAGTGGAAAATCCCAAAATAATCCCATGCAGCAGTTGACCACATGATGAATGGAGCCTGCAGGCTGACATTCCGAAAGGATCAATGAGTCATTCTTTGGGATCTTTTGTGACTTTGGCCAAAGAAAAATGTCTACACAGCATCTAACCGTAAGCAAGAACATATGCGGCCTATTCCAAAAGTCACATGTCCAGAATGATAGCCGTACCCAGGAAGTCTGTCTAGTTAAACCTCTGTGATGTCACAGAACAGCATGCCCCACCCACAATCGTGTGTAGGTTGCATCCTTGCCTCAACAGCCACCAATCATTAATCCTGGATCTAATTCAAAATGATGGGAAATGCTACACTACTATCTTCCCAGCAAGTACATCTTCAAAGGAAAGTGAATATAAAAAGTCTAAACACCTGTTTAGATGCCAATTTTTGCGATCTAAAATAAATCCCAGTTAAATAATATACAAACATTTTGCCATGATTTATGTCACCTCTTACTTGTCAACTGAATTCAAAAACAAATTTTCAAATGACACATTATTTTCAAAAAACACTGAGATAATTGCATAAATGTGTACATCCTCTTGTATAGGGGGATATCTCTGTTTTCAAGATAAATAATTAACATTTAAACTCATGTTAAATGGGGGTAAAAGCAATACAAATGTCAGAAAACGCCAGAAAGAGCCTACTAGAACAGATCGTCTTTATTTGGTCTTAATTAAAAGGAGCTTGAATTGGCGGCAGATGTGTGCTGAATTTCATTTTAAATTAACATAACCACACTTGTGAAACCACATCATTTTAGTTGTTTGTTTTTACTTCTCCTCTCATAAAGTTTCAGTTGTATAGGTCAGTGGTTCTCAACCTTTTTTCAGTGATGCACCCTATGTGAAATATGTTTTCAGCCAAGTTCCACTTCATCAGTGCAAATAATTTCAGGTTAAAAAAAAAAAGACTCAAAACATGCCATCTTCTTTGGGATCATAGAAAAGATCTGTTAAAAAGAAGTAACTTGATTCTTAATAAATATTTGTCCACGACAAATAATCAACATAAAGTGTCAGACCTGTTCTCAAAATGATATAATTATAAATATTTGTGAACAGAAAAATACTAAATATAAAGCTCATCTTTCAAGATTATAGAGATCTGTTCACAAAATAAATAACTTGATTATTAAGAAATATTTGTCCACAAAAAAATAATCAACATAAAATATCAGACCTGTTCTCAAAAAGAAATAATTAAATATATATTTCTGTCCACAGAAAAATCTTCAGTTTCCTCTTTTGGGATTTGAGTACCGGTAGATATGTATTCACTAAAATAAATCAATAACTTGACAGGTAACGAGAGGTGGCATGTGACAAGTTGGCTCTTTTAAAATAATGAGATTGAATAACCTATTTGTTTAATGAAACTAATTTCCTGAAACATTTAATCGAATAATTATTTTTTAAAGGGATTTTTGCATGATTGTTTGTTTTATTTAAAATCTCGAGTACCCCCTGGAATTATTTTAAATACCCCCATTTGAGAACCACTGGTATAGGTTATAGCACAGGTCACATAACAGGTGGAAAACTTTTGATAAAAAATTAGCATTTGAATTAGGGGTGTGTAGACTTTTTATATCCACGGCATGTCAGTGTGTTGGCTTCACTGGCAACAAAAGTGTGCCCTGCACTGAATCCGTATATTTACAGTCGGGTGTGTCTGTCTTTATTACAGCTCAAAGTCTGCGTGGAGTTGGGGCTGGGTGACATGGCCTAATCATGGTTGATTTATTAATGTAATTATGCTCTGATATTTATGTATTTATTTAAAAAAAATCACAAAGAAAATCATTTTACGGAGCTAAATTAATGGCCCACCCCAATTTTGTAAGATACTACTGGCAGCAGCTAGTGGTTAGCGGCTAATGCTGAGGTCAGTCACTGGGGTCATACAAGTTCAATGGAAAGTTCTTTGATTTTCACTGGGAAGTGAAACATGCAAACATCAGCCAAAAAAAACTCCAGGGGTCTCTTTTTTCTCTATTTAAAAAAAAAAAAAAAACATCTTCCATCAAAGCTTTTGAGTTTTTTTTCTGGCTCATTCATTCATTCATTCACGGTTTACTTCTAGATAATAAGGCAGGAAATGGAGAGATGAAAAAGACGGATGTAAACTTTCAACTAGTTTTTCTTTTACGTGCCAGCAAATGCAGTGCCGGACACAAAAAATCAGCATGAACATGTCAGTGATGGGCATACACAGTCACAGTAACTTTTTGTCTCCTTGACAAGTGAGAAAATTCCAGGGAATGATTTGTCTGAGTCATCCTGCATGCAAACAAGCTCCATTGTCTATCCCAGTCAATCATTTATTCCACCTGTCAGCCTGCAGACGGATAAACACTTTTCTCTTGTCACACAGGCTTTTCACCAACTTTCCTCATGACACCCGAACACACCACCAGCATCAGACACTTGATTTGGCACGCCCTTAACAGCGTGAGAGTAAAGTCATCCACAGTCAACAATATATTTTACATTATTTTACTTGTACAGTCAATATTTTATAAGCAAAACCCATTAAAAGAATAAAAGTGACAGTTATTGTCTATTTTTTGGCTCTCACACCTTAATGAGTTGTCCACCGAACATTTCCTGCATTGAGTTTTGCAAGGCAAACAAGCCTTCACACTTAAACAAACATTGTTAGCCATTAACCTTCAAGTACTTCACACAATAAACATCAAGTCAAATACAACTTAAATAGGTGTTTTAAAGGACGTGAATTAAAAAGCTGAACTATGCCTCTAGCTAAAATATAAAGCTGCACAATCCCGAAAAAAATAGTAAAAATCAATGAAATATTAACAGGAAACATTAAATCAAGTTTGAGTGCAATCATTATAATAGCTGAACGAAATATGTAAAACTAATTGCTCAAGAGCCGTATGTTCCCCCAAAAAACATCACTCGATTCTTAATAACAAAACAAACGCTGCGATCATCTGAATACAAGGGATTACCGTGCAAATAAAAATGATATAAATATCACTTTTAATTCATTCTTCCCCAAAATGTACACGATAGGAGTGTTGTTGTAAACTATATGCGTCATGCGAAGTCCCTCAAACAACCAGCAAGATTTTTCAACTAATTTATGAACTTTTCATAAAGTTCTCATAATTTAAAGACAACAAGCTGAACGATGGGGTTCGAACGCGCTCACTCACCGCAGCAAGCCATGTTGGCTCGGTGGTTCAAACACACGAGATGAAGATGGGAGTGAGTGGGTATTCAGGGGAGAAGGTAGGCTCGGTTCGGTTCGGTTCCCTCGAGTAAAAAAAGCAATTGATTCAGCGGGACTGAGAGCCTTGTGCTGTGTTGCGTTCGCTGCTGCTCGGAAATGTCCTTATCAAAATTGGGGACGCTGTCAACTCTACTTCCTGTCTCTAGAGGTCACATGCTCGTCCTCTAAATTGACCACACCCACTACGTTGTTAGGAAAAGTACAAGGCGCGTGTGCGCGCGTGTATAACTATAAAAAGCTGATAACTGATATATTGTATACACATTCACACCTACACAAATGAACACACACGCACAAAAATATGAACAGACACAAAGCTGAACACTTACATACACATTAACCCGCGACGCACTCAAATATGAACACTAACTCACACAAATCTGAAATCACATACGCGCATGAACCCGCGAGCGCACACACACACACACACTCACACACTTAAACACACATGAATGCACATAGATATGAACACACACATTCAGAGCTGAAGACCTACACAAATTAGTCCGCGCGCACACATACACACATACACACACGCAAGAACGCACTCAAACATGAACACACACAGACATCTGATCACCTGCTCACACGAAGCCGCGCAACCTCCCCCCCACACACACACACATACAAGAACACACGTACAGATCTGAACACTTCTACACAATGAACGTACGCCCATACACACCAAAATGCACATCCATATGATGAACACATGCATGTAGTACATGATCACACGTGAACATGTGCACTCATGTTTTTCCATTGTGAGGGTAGCCCAGCCTAGCTTAGGCTTCTTCGTATATTTCTTGATTATCTCCAGTTTCGTTTCCGTATAAATCATCTTCTTACTTTTCCCTTTAACATCACCAGCAATCTTGGGACCTATGTTTAACCAATTCAAGTTTGAATTAAGCACTAAAATCCACTATAAATATGTTTTTGAAAGCACTCACAGGCGAACAAAGTTTTAACGTTCCGCCATTTTGGAAACCATGACGCCGACCAATAGCAGACCAGCATTCTAGTGACATAAGCGGTGACACGTGTATAGACGTATGAGCGCGGAGCAAATCGCAGAGACACGCGTGCACACTGACCGCTATGTTCGATGAGTTTTTGTCGTAACACGAAAAAAATGGCGTAAAGAGGGGACAAAAGAAAAACATTGAAAGGTGAAAAAAACGTTGTAAGCCGGGGGTCCAATGTATTAACATACAGATTTGAACATGCATGTCTGTCGGAACACACATGAATGTACGCCAATATAATACACACTCACAGATACGAAAGAATACAAATATGAAACACATACAAATTACACAAAGCACTGAACACAATTGTACAGCACACACATGCACCCATGTGAATACACACATACACACAAACATGCATGCATTAATCCACACATATTGTATATACTCACTCGCAAACACACAAATATGATACACAAACAAAAATATGATCAAACACCCAATCTTAGTTGCATAAATGCATACACCATCACACACGTCACAATAACTTAACTCACACACTCACTCACACACAAACTCACACACATTTAAACATCACACACATACTTTAGCAACACACACAGACGGAAATACATGATACTCGGTTTATCTCTCCAACCCATCTTTATACTTTCACTACTTTGCCCTCATGACATTGCTGTTATGCAACACGTCTGCACACGCATACGCACTCCCCAAACGCACGCACACAGAACTCGTGCACGCACGCACAAATGCGCGCGCACACACACGCACACGCAAAATACAACCTGTTGGAATTCAAACACATCACCATGACCTGTTTGAAACGTTAACAGTGATTTAAAACCCCAATTTGGAAACCTAACTTAAGTAATTTAACACTCTACTGCCAAATTTGAAATTGGCTAGTTTTACTCATTCTGACTCCTAATCCTATATTGCCACTTTAACCCTTGTTTGAACACTGATGTCGACTTGCACCCCTAATTTGAGACCAAAAACCTATACCAAAGAATACCCCTGGCTTGAAACCCTGTTTTGGCACCCTAATATTTGTTTATAACCCTTATTTTGACTTGAAACCCACATTTTCCGCCCTAACTTCTGTTTAACACTTTAAACTTGATTGAAACCCTAATGTGATACACAACCTCTGTGTAAAAGTCTCATTTGATACTCCAACTCTGACTCAAAACTAATTTCAAGTAAAGAACTACCCAATATACATAATGTTAATGAGAAATTGTAAAATCTGATCTCGAATCAGCCAGTCAGCACTCGACCATTCATTCATCAGCCAATCGGTGACGAGGAAAAACTTCTTACCGTTGTTCGTTTCTTCTTCTTATGTTGTGATGATTAGAGGAACATTCCAAGATGTTTACTCACGACTCCATCATTTCTCCCACAAGCACGCGTATGATTTGGAGTGGTGGTTCTTGTCCTGGTGCCCCACGGTCTCTTCTGGTTCCTGGTCGGAATCTCGGAAAGTTGTGCTGCTCATTTCCTGTTTGCTTTATTTTCTAGCTGCAACAGGAAATGGTCATGCTTTCCTCTTCCTCTCCTGTTGACACACACACACACATGCACACATACAATAACACACTCTCACACACACAAGAGTGTCTATAAATAAACATGATGTAAATACAGTAAGGGGTGAGCTAGAAATAGACAAAACAATGATGTCATGTCATGAGTGGAGCATCCCTGGGGGTGTTGTGATTTGTTTCAAAGGGCAGGTGTACATCATAAAGTAGCTCAATTGGAACTCAAACCAAGGATTAGAACCACAAGCCATGCTTGAAACCATACATTTTGACATTCTAAACCTGTATTGAAACCCAAATTTGAGCCCTAATCCTTGTTTAAAACCCTACTTTCAAACACTTTCTTGAAATTATAATTTTTAATCAAACTAAGGGACAGAAGGACTTTTTTTTAAGCCGATGGGGACATTTGGGAGTAAAATTCCGGTAGCCAATTAATCAGCTGATCAATTATAACCTATATAATAATGATAAAAAAATATATATATTTTTAGGTCACTCAATGCTTAAAAAATGTTTACGGCAACAGTTATCAACTTTTGACAACACTTTGTCTGTTTGTATTTGTTCAAATTTACAACAGAAAAAAAAAATCAGCTTTTTGGGGATGGGCGGTCCATTTGAAGATGATTATTGATGTGATAGTGTGGAAATTGGAAAAATAAGTACAAAAAATTTTTCAATTTTAACAGAGCAAATATTAGCTAAAACTAAAACCCTGTCTCGAAATCTTAAATTGATACACTAAACCTTGTTTCAAGCCAAATTCAATCAACAATGTCAATTACATTTCAGCTTAAAACACAACAAAAGTGATGAAGTTACCGCAACACATCTTTAATGCAAAATGAACATTAAACATCTTTAATACTAACATAGTAGTGATAATAATGAGATACCGAGAAAAAAAAAAAAACAAACTTGACAGTCGTTCATTTACACCAAAAAAGGTGTGCGGTCTCTTCTTAAATCACAGCATACGCGATACAAAAAACAAATTATAAAAATTGTGACAAAAACATGCAAAGCTCCAATGTAATGATTCCTGGTGGAACTGGGATGGTGCGTTCAAAGACCGGGTCACACATAAGCTTTGGCGCTGCCACTGCTGTCTGAGGCCTGTGCTGCTCGGTAGATGCTCATGTTGTGACCTTGACTGCTTTTGGAGTAGTTGTACGAAAAATGTCTGCGGGGACAATTTGAATGACGTCACCACATAACATCAAATCACATGTACAAATAAGGACAAGAATGAGTGAGATGCTGAGAATCTGAGAATCAGGGTGTACTGCAGGATGGAGTGCATAGAGCATACCGTGCAGGTTGGAAGCTTGAGGAGGTGGAAGAGCTCCTCCTGTAGGAGCAACACAGCATTGCGCCTCCCAGCAGCGCCAGACCGGAAGCTGCCCAGCCCAGATACAAACCCGTGCCCAGTTCGAACCTGCAACGCACGCATGTCTTTTTCCTTTTTCCTTTACTATCGTGGCTTTTATCATCATTTTTTTATACTCACAGTACTATTTTTGACCATTTCATCATCATCATCATCATCATCATCATCATCATCATAATTATTGTCTTTATCACAATTTTCATCGTCATTAACATGATAATCATAATCAATATATAAAACATATTTGTCATAACTACAGTATGGTTTTCATAATCATCATCATAATCAGTGTCATAATCATCAGGATCGCGATCATTATCATCATTATAATGATGATAATCATTGTGTCATCATCATCAGCATAATCATTGTTGTGTCATTGTCACCGTTATTTTTGTTTTCGTTAAAACTGACATAATTCTGTTATCTTTATAGTTATGATTATCATCATCATGATTGCCATTATAATCATCACCAATCATTATTATCATGTTATTGTCTTTGTAATTATTATTGTCATCACCATAAATGTATCCTCATCATGTCATCATTATCATGAGCAACACGATGATTGTCATCAGTTTTAGTGATTAACATCATAATCATGATATTATCATCATATTTATGATTGCCATTGTCGTCATCATCATCACAATCATAGTTATAATAATTATGATCATTATTGTACCAGCTCATCATCATTCATAAACAACATAATTATCATGTTCATAATTGTGGTCATCATCTTGTCATCATGACCATAGTCATCTTTAGAATTGTCAATCATCAAAACTATGATCGCCCTTGTCATCATCATCATCACAGTTATGGTTACAATTTCCATTATGATTATTATCATTATCATTACTGTCATGACCATCATCGTAGCATTGTCAGTGAAATCATGATTGTTGTTATCATTATAATCAAGATGATCATCAGACCATTGGACATATTCATGATTGCGGTTGTCATCATAATCGTCATTGTCATCAATCATGATTGGCATCATAATAATGATTATCATGTCAATATCATCATAGCTAAGACTATCATAGTTGTGTCATGACAATTTATCATCATTATAATCATTGTGTTACAATATTGTAATCATGAATGTCTTCATTATCATTATCAAAAGCATAATTCCTCTCATCTTAAGCATAATTGTCACCTGACTCCATTGTATAAAGGACTGTAGAAGTCATGAACCACTCTGCTAGCATACCAGGACACCGCGATCAGAGTGGACAAACCTGTACCAACAGAAAAAAAAATGACAAGTTTGATTGTCATTTGCCAATTGTAGTCAAAATTGCAAAGTGTCCATTGACCTGAAAGGATTAGCATGATGCCCCCACTCAGCAAAAATTGTCCTTTCACTTGTTCAGAGCCTCCTCCCACTTTGCTGCACTTTAGACCCAAAATGGAAACAATGATGGAGGCCAGGCCCACCACCAGAGATGACATCATCAGTGCGCGACACACCTGCACATGCACTGACAAAACAAATACATGTATGTAGCATCATACTGTGACATACACATCAGTGAAATCCTGTGTTTGAATTGTTGTATATAGGTTATCCCATATTTGTTTTTCGCAATAAGTATATTGGTAAATGATTAGACATATGGATGTTTTCTGTTGGAGTTGTTTGTGAAGAAGGTGTGAGGAGACATTCAGGTTATCAGTAAAAGAACTGTACTATTGAGCATCCTGTAGTTTCTGATTTTCCAAGAGTAGTGTCCGATGCTGGCCGACTGACCTGGGAGTCCAAGCAGCGTCTTGAACTTGTTGCACTGCACCGTTCCCAGCGAGGTGGCCGCGCAGCTCATCCAGAGGCCCTCAAACTGCCACTGGCTGCTCGTCAGAGACTCCGCCTGACTGCGAACCTTCCACAATTGCGACGACGTGCAGCTGGACTGAAGACACCACGAAAGCACGGCCACTACCAGGCCGCAAATCTGCAGGCCCATTGACATGATGTGCTGCACTCAGAGAAAGTACGAAAAAATTCCATTTGAATCAGCGATGCAAAATTTGGTGGCCATGTGTTTATAGACCCTTAAGAAAAGTCTCAAGAAGCCATGAAAAGAGTATTGGAGTGACCAGATTTTCAAAAATAACAACTGGAACGCATAAGTTCACTGAAAATATACTTTTCAACTAATGCTCAGCAGGAACTGTTTATAAAACATACAAACGGGAAGGAAGGCTTGAAAAAGCACGTGTCTCTTTTCAGGCGCAACGTACAGTTACCTACGGTCGTCCCTCCCCCCCAGAGAGAATCTCCAGAACCGAGTTGCCCTCAGGGTAGCGTCCATTGCACAGAGACCAAAATGGAGACCGTAACCGAAAAATGAAAAAAATAGGACGATGGGGAGGCAGGGCTCACATTGTAGCATTCACTTTATTTCAACAGTTAGCACTCAACAAATTCTCCTACTGTGCGCACAAATCATGCATCCGCATTCCCACCACCCACATCGCATGCAGTCGTCACCCCCGTAACGCCGGAAAGAGTTGTGAACACTTGATGCCATGTATAGACGAGCAGTGGTTTAGTTTAAGAATAACTCTCTTTACCTGAGGTTGAACAAGACCAAGTAGTAACCGGATGTTAGATTGGTTCAGACTCTACGTTAGACTGAATGTGTGCCACAGTACATAGAAGTCCTTCTGTCATTTGTTTTCAAGTGGCCGTTTTAGGCTTAGCTAACTCAGTTGTTCCGAACCACATTAAAAAAAAAAAAAAAAAATCACCCCTCTAAGCTAATCTGTCATAAA
The DNA here is from genome assembly GCF_059441005.1 of Hippichthys cyanospilos. Lineage (NCBI taxonomy): Eukaryota > Metazoa > Chordata > Actinopteri > Syngnathiformes > Syngnathidae > Hippichthys > Hippichthys cyanospilos. Next base: position 12,526,672 of record NC_142379.1, on the reverse strand, counting down.
AACATGAAACTTTGTAGACATTTGAATGAGTAGACCCTCAAAAGAAAGTCTCTAAAGACCATGTCTGAAAAAAACACTAAGTTTGCCATTGATTGATTCAAAGTCAATTGGTACCACATTTAAAATACGTAAGGATAGATTAAGGCAAATTGCTACAAAATTGTAGTTTTCTTCTTTAGTTGAGGGCCTAGCAGGGTGGAAAAGAATGATGAGTTTGAGCCTCTTTGGAAAAAAAAAAGCATGAACCCCCCCTTCACTAGTTTTATGTAGCAAAAAGAAACATGGTAGACATTTCATCATGAATAGACACACAAAAAAGTTTCATGAAATCATGCGTGAAAAGACAAAAGGTAGTTTTCCATTTGGGTTTGACGTAAATCATTGACTCATTTTGGCCAATTTCAAGGGTCCACCAAAAGCACACCCATACTTCAGATTTTGGTCATCAAATTGCTACCAGAGCTTAACCATTGTTTAAACAAAAAAAAAAAAAAAAAAGGAGAGATGAATGTAAAATGTTACAATGGTGAGTCAGTGACCAAACTATTTTGAATTAGTTTGTAGAAAAAAAAAACTAATATGGCTCAAAAACAATATTGTGACCCAAACAATGGAGTTCTTACCGTCTACTCAAGGCTGGAGTCCAACGAGTTGTGGTTTATTATTCTCACCCGTGGTTCTTTCAGGTCATTTGTGTGATGCGACGACTGGCGGGAAGCTGAAAGCTTAGGTGAGGCCTTGAGGCCCCGAGCTGCGTTTCGGGTCAACGAACTCTGCAGTGGGCCGACCCACCAGAACAGACATCAGTGTTTACCTGCCAAAATATCATGGTTTCACCTTAAACACCTGCTACCAGCCCACACTTTGCAAAAAAACATGAATGTTTTCTGAAGCGGGAATGAATTGCCAACTAGATTCAAGACCATTAATTGTTAAATTTGATTATTTATTCAAATTGTACATTTAAAAAGCCATCTTCTGTGTGTGGGGGGTGTTTGTGGACTTTGGACTGTCAAACAGATGTTTGTTTGCTGGTCATCTGCAGTCAGTGAAAGTGAACTACAGTATATCCAAAGTAGTACTTAAAAATGATTAAAAAAGTCTGCAACATTTCCTGAACATTGAAACTGATTTAATACCAGTGGTATTTCATTATCGACGTAATATGAGGGTAAATTGCTTATTTTTTTTCATCAGTCAATCATAGCGGACAGAGGAAAAAAAAGTTACTTTTAACTTTTCTACCCAAAACCCACTGCAATAATAACTCTTTTCCTTCAAAAGTTTGATATTGTGTCTTTATTGGTGTTGCATAAATAGATAAAACACATCTATTAACGTCGCCCATAGGGTGAGTGGGTATCTTGCCAAAGTGCCACGCCCTGTCACGTAACATGATTTTGTGTTGATTGGTTTAACAATAACTAGTGATTTTTAACCATTTCAAAGAAAAAAACCTTTTCGCCCATTGTGTCCACATTTAATAACACAGTATTACATTGTTGAAATGATTAGATTACTAGAAAGCCCTTTTTTTAGCCTTAATTTGTCCTGAAATGGTTTGTTACAGATAATGTTTTTGACCTTGTTTATAAATGACCTCCTCCGGATCAAGGTTAACGCCACCAAACGTGAATCATCTTAGTGCTTGGCTTGCACTTTGGCAGGACCATCAGGAAAAGAATAAAAGAACAAACATTTACTAATCATGAGATGAAATATTTTCAAAACTTCAACGATGAAGTAAGAAATAGGTTTTGACATCTTCATGGGTAAGTACACCAAGTGCCTGATCTGTACAGCAACTCTCAAGTTTCCAACAAAATATAAATCAGGTTTGGGGAACAACTGTACATGGTCCCCGTGAGTCCATTCAAACGTCCTAGGCTGAAGCTCCTCCCTCGCCTCCGTTTCGGCCACCGCGACCAGTCCGCAGCTCGTGCCAAAACTTGACAAAAGGCTCACGGTTTTTCCAAATGAGCTCGTGTCCGAAGAGGATGTACCAGCTGGGACAAGAGACAGGATGGATGAGAGCAATTTTATACTTTTGCGCTGAAATATTTCACCTACTAAGGATTCACTGATTATGCGTGTCTGAGGCATTTTTGGAATGTTCATTATTGTTTATTTGTCCTTCTAAACCAAAGGCTTTCCCTTAATATTCAAACTGCTATTATGACTGTTAATGTACAGCAAAATATGACAATAGATAAAAATTCATCAATGTATTCATTATATAAAAAAAAAGGGTTCACTATGTTCCCTGCTCTTAGGGGGGATTGAAGGTACTAGAAATGCTATAACACCAATGAACTGCTTTTGTCGAAATAAAGCCCCCCAACTTACTTTAACGGTCCCTGGGTAATGAGATTGGGAAGAAGCACTCCGTTCGTTAAAATGAAACTCCCAACTCATCTTAAACTTCCTTCGCACTGAGATGCCACAATTCAGCTCCAAATGAAACTCCTCAATTCACTTTTACATAGTTCTTGGGGTACTGAAATTGAGCTGAAGCACTACTTTTGGCTAAGTGAAACTCCTCAACTCACTTCAACATAGGTCCAGGGTACAGAGATTCTGCCAAAGCACTGCTTTTGTCTAAATGAAACTCCCTTCTCACCTCATAAGTCCTTGGCACTGTGATGTCACGTGTTGGCACCAAAGCACTACTTTAGCCCAAATGGACCTCAACTCACTTTAATATGGGCACTAAGATGCTAAAAAAAGGTGTCAAACCACACTTTAATAAAAAATGAATGCCACAAGATAAGACCAAAATAGCACACAATTTGTCCAAATGAAACACCAACATACCACAGCATGAATGCTTGGCACTAAGATAACAAAAACAGTGACATGGTAATACTTTTGTCAAAATTAATCTTAATAGCTCATCTCAGAGTTTCTTCCTTTTTTTCCAAGCATTCAATAAACTACTCAAACGTGCACTGGCAAATGTGACTCTCCTTTCCCACATGTGAAGGCATTACAAGTAGGTACAGTGCTATCTTGACTTTTGAGCTTAATTCGTTCCATTTTTCGTCCCATTCTTGCATTGATGAATACAAGCTGAGCTCACTGTGGAACTATTTGCAACCCTAAATGAGCTTTATGTATCCTCATAGGGACTGTAGGTGCACCGCAGGATGACCTGCTTTCAACTCACATGCCAAACATGGCTCCTCCCAGGTGTGCCGCGTGGTCAAAAAAACGCCAACCCAGCACCAAACCTGCTGTGTCCATGGCAACAATCGCCTTCAGTGCCTGAACAGCGATAAGCGACATGAATGGGTGGATAGAGATTAGTCAACAGACAGAAAGCTAATTCAAAGGACAGAAGGACAACTCAGAAGGCAGACTTGTGAAAGGAAAGATCAGCAGAGAGAGACTGAACCGACAGTCTTACATTGGCCGCACTGAATGTGAACATCGGGAGGAAGACGATAGCCAGTTTGGCTTCAGGTATTTTTGTGCAAACTGCAGCCAGGATGGTCATGATGGCACCTGACTGAAAACACAAACGACATATTCCATTTCATATTCATCAGATCGTTTTATCCTAATTTGTGATGTTGAAGCCTCATCACACAGAAAGTGTCTCACCGCTCCGAGAGAAGGCCCAAACCTTCCTGTGGCCATTTTGCACACATAGCTGAAGAAGGTGGATATGACACCTGAGAACACATACAATGAAATCAGCAAGTGTATGTGTATGTGTGTGTTTGTCATGGTTTGCATGCTGCATCGTCACCCGCCGACATGTAGACAGCCATGAACTGCTCCCTTCCCAGCATGGAGACGGCGCTGGTGGAGAAGCTCCACAGGACGTACATGTTGGCGGCCATATGGAAGAAGGACACGTGGCTGAAGGTGGACAGAACCATGGGCGAACACAACGTCTCTGCGGTCAAACACATGCATGCACAAGATATCAACACAAACATGAATTTGATTACTGTCATAAAAGTGCCAATAAGGATGCTTGTCTGACTGGAGGCGGGGTCTGCGGTGAAGTACTTGAACATGGAGCGCTGCAGCCCTCGAACTCGCCAACAGCAGAACACCACCACGTTTGCAGCCATGATGGCTGGGAGACAAACAAAATTCGTGGAAATCATCTCTAACTTTGAAGGACATGTCCAGTGAAAGGACAGAAAGATGAGAAAGCAGACAGATAAATGAAAAGATAGTTGCTTTCCAGTAAACTCACCTGTGACCGTCCTCTGTCCTTCACTCAAACTGTTCCACCACTGGTTGACCTGACACACAAGCAGCCAATCAGAGATTAGATCAAAGCATGCGTGGGCGAGTCGGATAAAGCGGTAAATAATAGATGGATGTGTGGGTAAGGCATAAACATCAATTAATCCGCTCACCTCCTTGCGTACATCCCCGCGCTTTTGCGGCCGCACCCTCTCCAGCCAATCGGCTCGCAGGTCGTCAAAGTAGCTCTGCACGCGAGACTTGAGCGACTCGTACTGCCAGATGGATGCCGTGCCGAAGGAGCAGCCTGTAAACTGACAGGAAGTTAGCACATGCGATGAATGGCGTGACTTGAACTGTGTTGTAAAGGTCCAATTTGAGCTGAAGTAATCATTACAAAAATTAAAAAGAATTCTTTTTTTTCCCTCTCATCGCATTTATGATAGTTATCAATTTTGGGAAATGTTTGCCCTTACCTTTGTATACTGTACAATATATGTATACGGTCAGTACACCGAAACAAGTTGCAGTAATACTTACTGTTCTTTGCAGAGGATCAAGAAAATATGAAAATACTGGAAGTGGCTATGAACGGTTTAATGCATCCTTTAAGAAGTATTTTTCTGCTGTTTGCTATTAAGATGAATTTAATGCGATAATGGAGTATTCAGAGCTCAAATTTTAGCTTGCATGTCAAAGAAAAAAACTAGTCCAAACTGCAGTTCATATGTATAAAAATGTGGTCCACTGTGTAAGACGTCACATACCCCTACAGTAAAAAGCAGCGGACGCACAAGCCGACCGAAGGCTCGCGGCGAGCTAGAAGGTGGAGGAGGCGGCGATTCCCAGTGAGGGCTGGATGTTCGCCGGTGGGAGGCCACTTCAGATGCATCTAAATGTCCAAGTTCATCTTCCACTTTTTTGTTTTCTGGCTTCCTTGTAACTTTGCGGAAGCCGGCACGCTGCTGGAAACAGTGAGTCCATCTGCTAAACACATGCCAGACAACAAAATGTAAATCAAGACAGCTGGATGATTTGAAGAAATGTGGAAGGACAACGTTTATGTATCTCTTTTTTTTACTGCGAAAACTTGAGAGTTTGCGGTATGTTGCCAAGCTTGCCCTGGATGATATGTCCATTGAACATTTCGAAAATCTAAGTCAGATTTTAAAAACGTCTCCCCTTAGTTCGATTTGAATAATCTGCTTGGAGATGTGGAAGTATGGGAAAAGTGGGAATTAGAACCGTTGGAATGGAATAATGGAGAAATGTGTAGCAGGACGGCAAAACACGGTGAAGTAATAACTCCAAATGCGTGTTCTTTTGCATTGACACGATCACGCAGACATGTCAAAGCAATTTTAAAACCCAGCCGGCTCTCTCATATCCTTCGTGGAGGCTGGCTAACACACGTTTAATCCTGCTGTTGTAAGATGGTAACATTGCTAACTTCGGACAGCGGGTCTTCGCCCGTGTGACAGCCGACCAGGGGCCATTCATTCGGCCACATCGCTCACCTGCCCCCCCTCATGCTCCAAAGAATGTCTTCGCCTGCTCGGGAGAAGGCGAAAGCGCAGGTCCTCCACGCCGCCATGTTGGATCGACTATTCTTTTCCGGGTCATGGAATGGACAAGTGTCAAGAGCAGTTGAAGAAAGAGTGGTTGAGAGACAACAGCGGCGTCGTGAGGACACAACGGAATTAGCACGACCAACGAAACAGAATGTACATTACATCGTTGCTTTGATTGTTCAAATTTATTGTAAAGAAAAAAATCATTCCTTACGTACGCACTGAGTGAATTCCGGAAGTCACTTATCATATGTAACTATATATAAAAAAAAAACCTTTACTAAATAAAAGGACTTCTACTTTTGCAACTCATTTTTATTATAGCGTGGATTTTTTGTCACGGTTGGCAAAACCTTCACAATAAATCGTTTATGGAGAGCATTTATAATATGGTATATGAAAGTTGTTAGACCGTGGCATTATATTAATATTTATGTTAATTTTCATGTTTTAATTCAAGTTATATTGCTTTAATTTTATGACGTTGACACTCACCCGATGGAGCATACCTATATTATGAAGGAACATAGCGGAGATGCAGCTCTAATTTCCGGTTGTTGTGTTTGCTAGTGTGGATGTGATTTTGAATGCCGTCCACTGGCATCGGCTGGGTTTGTTAACGCCCGTTTCGGCTCTCCATCCCGGGCATCAGCAAAGTGCGAGAAATCGCTGAAACCCCTGTGGAGGTGGAATCATGGCCGCCCCCGCTCTCTCCAGTCGTGCCGGCTCGACAGGAAGCCTCGGGAACAGCCCCACCATGGCTGCCACCGGCAGGGTGCCCCACAGCAGTGGCGGCGTCGGGCCCGAGTTGGACTTCAGGTCGGCGGCCCGCATGGAAGACCTGAACCGGCTAATCCAGGAGTTCAGCAAGCATGACCAGCGCGAGTACGACGATCAGCGGGCCTTGGAGATACACACGGCCAAGGACTTCATCTTCTCCATGCTGGGTGAGGAGCCTGCACGCATGCATTCAATGTAAACATGATTTACGCACACACAAATATATATATGATCAGTGGAAAACCTGGAAAATGTATGGCATCTGAAAATGCATTTTCTTGGTCCTTGAGAAGTTGATGAAAAATTACATTTTATACAAAGGTTTGGAAGATTCAATTGATAATCTTTCAATTGTACACAAATGAGGGTTCACTGTATTTCCTTCCTTTTTTTGTTTTTGTTCTTTTTGTTTTTTAATTGTGTTTATCCTGCTGTGTAATCCAGGAATGGTCCAAAAGCTGGACCAGAAGTTACCTGTGGCCAACGAGTACCTGCTGCTTTCGGGTGGCGTGCGCGAGGGCGTGGTGGACATGGACCCGGACGAGCTGAGTGTGTACGCTCGTGGTGCCGACTATGACATGGACTTCACACTCCTGGTGCCAGCACTCAAACTGCATGACCGCAACCAGCCGGTCACCCTGGACATGAGGCACTCGGCGCTGGGACACTCCTGGCTCAGCCTGCGGCTCTTTGACGAGGGCACCATCAGCAAGTGGAAAGACTGCTGCACGGTGGTGGAGCACATCAGCGGAACGGCAAACTACTTCTTCTCGCCCACACTGGTGGCCGACTGGTTCTACCAAGCTGTCTCGTTGGTTCTTCTGGAGGTTTGTTGTTGTGTTATTGTAACATAATAGAACAAAGACACAGAATTTCTAATAATTAAGGATGTTAAATATCACTTTTTTCAGAATCAATACCAATATGAGTACTCAATTCTTGAGTAGTCACCAATACATGTACTAAATACCAATATCACCAGTAATTTTGATACTGAAAACTTAAAAAAAATAAATGATTGTTTCAAAACCAGGCCTTTATATCCCAATATAGCAATTTTCTTTTAAACTGAAAGAAATTAATGCCATTTTTTCCCACCATTTATATATGCATGCAGAGCTTCTTAGACCCTTCAATATGCCCGAAATGATTCATATTAACTGTTTGTTTTCATTTAAAAATGTATATAACCATGTCCTTTGTGAGGACTTCCCTTTAAGAAAATTGATTAATGGATCAAATACCCTAAAAAAAAATCAATGAAACCAGTGAGCAATAGGGCTAGAAGTAACAATTATTCTAATCTGATTTTGAAAAAAAAAAGTTTCAATTTTCTTCTGTTTCAAAATGGGGTTATTATTTTAAATTGGCAGTGGAAAAATGCAGAGACATAATTTAATTGTGATTAAATCACTGGTTTGGTCTGTAACATCAAAAAATGGGTACATCTTGGTAACTTTTTTCCATCAAAGTAACACTTTTTTTTTTTAAATTCACCTCAAAGATAACTCCTCTGCTTTCACAGAGGACAGCAAAAGTCAGAGAAATTTTCCTACTGAGTGGCTAAAATTCCAATTTGGGCAATTATAGATGAAAAAAGTTCTCTGGTGAATAATTGATTATAAAAATAATGTCAGTTAACTTGATAATGGATTAGTTGTTGATTAATCAATTAATCGTTGCACTTGAGTGACCATCAAGCAAGAAATATGCAGAGCTTTACTGCATAAATTGCAAATTAGTGATTTAAAAAAAGTTAAAAGCCAAGCATTGACCCCTGAGGGACACCGGTTTTGTGCTAGGAAAATACTGCCAAATACTTCTTGCCATACAGGTGCAAAAATACTGCCGAAAGGCTTTAATATTTAAAAAAAAAAAAAAAAAAAAAGTTTGATTTTGATTGAATTTAGTTGGGATTTGTTTATTTCAGAAAAAAATTGACTTATCTGAAGAAAATCCGTTTAATTTTCCCCAGGATTTTTCTCCCGGAAAAAAAAAAAAAATTGCCTTGCCATGGGATGGGATGCGAACTATCTTGTGATATAATATGATTTAAGTATGACCTCTGAATCATTCATGGAAATTAGAAAAAAAAAATGTCCCAAGCGTTGACCCTTGAGGTGCACTTCAATTGTCACAAAATGTTTCCCCCTCCAACAGGTGCAGAAGAAGCCACAGAGGGGAGTTCCCCGAGTGGAGAAGGTGGAGCGCAATGGCACAGTGGTGTCAGTCATCCTAGGCGTCGGCAGCAGCCGCATGCTCTACGACGTTGTGCCTGTAGTGTCCTTCAAGGGCTGGCCTGCCGTGGCCCAGAGTTGGCTGATGGAGAACCACTTCTGGGACGGCAAAATCACTGAGGAGGAGGTGATCAGCGGTTTTTACCTGGTACCCGCCTGCTCGCACAAGGGCCGGCGGGAGAACGAATGGCGGCTGTCGTTTGCCCGTAGCGAGGTCCAGCTGAAGAAGTGCATCTCGCCCGGCCTCATGCAGGCCTATCAGGCGTGTAAGGCCATCATCGTCAAGCTGCTGTCGCGCCCCAAGGCGGTGAGCCCCTACCACCTGCGCAGCGTCATGCTGTGGGCCTGCGACCGACTGCCCGCCAACTACCTGGCGCAGGAAGACTTCTCCGCCCACTTCCTGCTGGGCTTGATCGACGACTTGCAGCACTGCTTGGTAAACAAGACCTGCCCCAACTACTTCATCCCACAGTGCAACATGCTGGAGCACCTGTCAGACGACACGGCCGTGCTGCACGCCCGCAAGCTCTCCTCGGTGCGCTCCGACCCGGCCGAGCACCTGCGCACCACCATTGAGCACGCCAAAGCCGCCAACAGGCTGACGGTGGAGCTGCAGTGGCGCGGCAGCACCGGCAACCTGCCCTCGCCTCAGTCGGACGCCGGCGGGGAGAACCAGCCGGACGACCGCCTGGCCAAGAAGCTCCAGCAGCTGGTCACGGAGAACCCTGGGAAGTCCATCTCGGTTTTCATCAACCCGGATGATGTCACTCGACCGCACTTCCGCATCGACGACAAGTTCTTCTAAACTTCTTTTGCCCCCACATTTTTTATGTTCCTCTGCCGCTGCTGTCAAACAGGTGTTTATTTTGTAGTCTTCTTAGTTGTCCTCACTCACTGTGTTCTTACCTGCTGGAGGCCTTCGGACTGTCATCCATGAAGTTACCTGGAGAAATCAGTCTTGGATATCTGTTGTGCTTTCAGTCTGATGTGCACAAATCTGTCTAGTGAAATCCACATGAAGACATCCACCAAAAGAAATCCACCTGTATATTTCAGCCTGAGTCATCTATCTGAGAACCACCTCGACAATTCGGAAAAATTGATCTGAAGAAGTAGCCTTAGGTGAACTTGCTGTTCCTTAGAATTTTTTTTCCAAAAGAAATCCACCTGGAAAAATAGACATAAAGAAATGTTTCAAGACTCTTGGAAAAGTCTGCTTCGAGGAATGCTGGGAACCGGTCAGCAGAAATACAAAAGAAATCCCATCTTCACCAAGTTGCTGAGTGTTCACCTGTCCGGACCATATCACGATTTTTGCACGTCAGCTCACAACATGTAGTACATATTTTTTCGGCGTTGTTTCGTGTCATCCGGTGTGGGGAGATAAAGCGCATCTTGTACTTCACGGTGTGCAACTAATTTAATAGTTAAACCGGTAAAGGCAAAAGTAAAATTATTCTAACATATTTTTTCATGAAAAAATAATCAGCTACAAAGATTTCTTAGACTAATTGCAAGTGCGTTTTTCTTGTCGTTTGAGCCACACTTGATCACAATTTGATCGTGTATTGATTGTTACGAACTGAATGTGAAATGATTTTTTTTTCAAACCACAATGAGTGAATGTAATGTCAGATGCTACGTTTTCAAATTCATTTGGCCTCACTGTGTAGCTGTGTGACAAATTTATGACTTTTTTTTTCCCAGTTTAATTCCACATTGAAACAACAGCCAGATTGTCACCAAGAAGCTTTTTCACTGTACGATTGTCAACAAACATCTTTGTTGAAAATGTAGTTTGGATGGTACTCAAATGTAAATAATCCCAAGAGGCCAGTAAGATGAAGACTACTGCTTATCATGTAATTCTTAAATCTTATTTTGCACAGAATGTAAAACACACCAACCACACTCCTCTTGATTGTAGTGTAGTGAACCACGGTGCTAAATATGCTACTTAGTTTGTGATGCGTGTGCTAGCGTGCATGTTCATGATAGACCGTGTGTTTGCGTGTGCAAACAAGGTTGTGTTAACGTATGTATAGTATGCTAGTGTGTTTGCGCGTGGGTTGTTACATTTATTTGTGGGCGTGTCTGTTAGCACAAGTTTGTTAGCGTGCGTGTGTATATGCTAGCATGCGTTTGCAAGCCAGCATTTTCACGTGTTTGTATCTGAGCGTTAGTTTGCTTGTATGTATGTTAGCATGTGTTGCGGTGCACATGCGTTAGCAAATGTATAGTTTGCTAGTATGTTCACCTGTGTGTTACTGCAGCTGTCTAAGTGCATGTGTGGGTTAGCATATGAATGGGTGTGTTTGCACGTGTGTCAGTGTATGTTTATTGGCATATTTGTATGTATGGCTGTATACGTGTGTTACTGTGTGTACGTGCTAGAATGTTGTATTGGGTGTTTGGAGTGAACATCTAAGCATATGTATGTGAGTGTTTACATGTGTGCGAGTGTGTGTATGTTGTCATGTATGGTAGTGCAGAAGTGTGTTTGCAAGTTGTGTGCATGTGTGTTGTGTCTGGAATGTGTGTCTTGTGCTAGCATGTGTGTATGTTAGCGTATGTGGACTCATGTGAGTATGTTAGCCTGTGTTTATGTTTGTGTGTTTGCAGAACGTGTGTGTATGTCTGTTGCGGTGTTTGGCTGACCACGTACGTCTTAGTGTGCTTGGGTGTGTTAGTGTATGAATGAATGTGTTTTAGTGTGTTAGTATGTGTTTGTGTGTAGCCAGAGAAGCACCTGGTATCCAGTCGCACTAAGTATGACACTGTAATCAACAACATTCCCACTTAGTGACACCTTTTACCTCCAAGAACCGATTAAAAAAAAATACTTTCTGTCCAAATGCAGCAAAGCTTTTATGAGTGAGACGGGAAATGTTGTAAAAGCTTCCAGCATGATAACATGCTGTAATGCAGAATCTCTCCATTGCACATTCAAATTTTAGCATTTCTGAACAGGAATTAATTGCATTTCAAACTTGTTTCTTTGTATTATATATGGCGGTACTTTGACTCACAAGTGCACCAATTTATGACTTTTTCTCAGTACAAGCGATCACTTGTTGATTTATTTTTGTTTGTGTTGCACGTCAACATTTGAGTTACGATTGAGCAAGTACGCCGCCGCCTGAGTGATGTGAAAAACAAATGGAACATTTAAAATACTGGGAATATTTGAAATACGAATGGAACAGATTATGTATCTTTACGTCACACTGCTGCCTACTAGTGGCCTGGCATGCTTATCACACTACACATGTTTTGTTTCTGTGTGTGAAGCTGCCTCCCCTTTCGCATGTGTATGGTAAACACGGCAGGATTGTTCTTTATGCAAATACCGGATTTCAGCTTTGATTGTATGCCCAATCCCGGTTTGACTGCCGCATCTCGTACCTGCTGCTAGTCAGCACTCAGGTTTAAAAAAAATCTGCTGCATCGTGTCACAATGTTCCTTTTAAACAACGTGCACTAATATCTCCTTTGTTCTGTGTTGTTTTTAGTTTTGCACTACTGCAGCTATAAATCACTTTTTTTGTATGTTTTGTTGAATTTGCTCCAAAATGGCATATCTTCTGTATATTGTGGATGTTGTAGATTCACTTTTGTTCACTGACCTGGAGTCTTCTTGTTGTTTTCAATCTTAATATATTTTGTGATCATTATATATTTTTCTTTGTTGACATAATGTTCGACAACCAGCTCAAACAACTCGCATATCGAGTAGGATATACTGTATTATTTAATCATCTCACATGAACATGTCGAGCACTGCATATTTTGGATTAAAAATGCAAGTTTTAAATTATTCTAGCGCATTTTAAAGAAAATAATCAGGCTGACGTAATATATCCTATTTGTTGATGTCTAGTTCAGGGGTGGGCAGATATTTTTGAATGAAGGACCCCATTTGGTTTTTGAAAACAGATGGGCACTTGTTAAAAAGTGAAATTAATAAAATAAGTACATTAAAATATAGCCTGTAATAATTCATTCTCATGTTCTAATTAATGTAATTATAAATGACCACGTGTTTGGTTTAAAAATGTAAATATAAAATTGTATTTTTGACTAATATAACAGTTAATATGTTAGCCAATTATGAAATGAGATTATTTTTTTTTTAAATTGATATGTTCCAAATTTAAAGGACATCTAAATGAATGAGTCAAATATTACAGGACTCTTGATTATGTACTGTAAAAGCTCCTTGGACTACCTTAATATCACAAATGGTTTGCCTATCCTTGATCTAGTTGAACAGATAGTGTTGTATTAAACAAGCTTTATAAGCTGAATTTGGGAGCCATGTTCTATCAAAGCATCATGCGAGGTGTCTTTTCTGAGCTGGTTGGTTTGAACACAATTATTGTAATTTTTTTCTTTGATGTCCGTGTTGTAAAAAGGTTGAAACATATCCATAATGTTAACAACGAAACAAAAAAAATTAAATGTAATCGTGATCTTGCGATTCCCATTCCCTTGCCCTCAAGTGCAATTAGTGAATAAACACACTTCCACAAACACAATGTATGATGACCCTATACACTACTAACACAACATAGAAGTGCCACACAAACAGACACACACTCGTGGTTGGTTGCGATGTAATCCATGTGTTGTGCCCTTTTGTTGAGAACATTTGAACTGTGATTTGTTTTGTTGCTGCTCTGCCATGGGTTTTTTTTTTATGCAAACGACCACCGTGAAGTTAGGCTCTCACTCCTCTTCCTCCTTCCTCTTCTTCACTGTACAGTAAAGTCACTATAAAGTCTTTTAACAGCAACTCGCTCGTTTGTCAAGCCTCCTTTTTTACTACCTTCTTTTCAGCAGTCAGCGAAGACCTTTACTGCAGTTTAATATACACGGCATCAATAGCATTGGTTGCAAAATGAAGCTTGAATACAAACTGTTACAGTTTTCATACAGCTGTTTGTTCCTTCGTTGATGTGTATGAAATACGTAAATATTTTCTCTGGAAAGCAGTTTTTAATGTGGTTGACTAAATGAGATGACAATGGGCGCCGTTGCATTCTGTCTGAAAAACCTTTCATGCAATTTTCAGTTTGACAATACGCTTCTGCTATAGAGATGAAACATTTTTGAAGTCAAGTAGTTAAGGGTGTCAGATTAACAGATTTATTGTGATCAATCAATTGCAGTCAGTTGAAGACTGATTTTTAAAAAAAATCATGTTAATCATTTTTAATCTTGACATTTTTTATATTAGATTGTTTTTATGAATTATTTTTTTTGTGGTTAAGTTGCTGGGGGTTGGAAAATAAAGGTCAATCACATCCTGAAGTACACACTGATTTGCTGTCATTGTGTTTGGCATAGCCTACAAAACCATAATTTTGTCATAGTTTTATTTATTGCAAAATCCAATGTGACAACTTACCTCATGTTGGAGCAAGAAGTGCCATGTTCTATTTCAGGGGCAGGGAACTCCGGTTCCTCGAGAGCCATATCCTGCCTGTTTTTGATGAATCTCACTTTCAACACACCTCATTAAATGATCCGGATCGTTATTAGGCTTCCACAGGGCTTGCTGATGAGCTAATTATTTGAACCGGGTGTGAAAGGTGAGGGAGACATCGAAATTAGGCAGGATGTGGCTCTCGAGGAACAGGAATTCCCTTCCCCTGTTCTATTTGAAGGCTTATGTTTCTGAACAAACACAAAATACATACAAAATTGCTATGAATACAAAATATGTAACTAAGACTTTGGTCTTTCTTCTGGTACACATTCTGCTTAAATATATGATGCATTATTTCAATAAATATAGTATAAGTGTAAAAAGGTGTAAAATGTGACAACTACTCCTGGGCTCCCCTATAATTAATTACTTATGATTATTGTTATTTTGCTTTAAAGCAGTGTTTCTCAAATAATAGGATGAGCCCCCTGGAGGGGTGCGAGGCGATGCCGGGGGAGCATGGATGACCCCCAGGAAAAAGGATTTGTTTTTTTGTGTGTTTTTTTTTCATGTGATGTGTAATTGTGATAAATATAATAATATATTGCAATAATATATACTGCAAAATATAATTAAGAAGCACTGCTTTGATGTAAGTACCAGACACCACATTTCAAAACACGTGTCTTTTTCCATGTCGGATAAAAAAAAATTGTACAAGATTTCCCCAATTTGATACAAAAGAAGTACTTGAGCATGCAGCAGCACATGATTAGCTTAGCACACACCCATTCTCACAAGTCCGCTCCACTTAGCGTTCGGGATAAAATTGAATAACAATAAAACTGCAATGTACCAAAGTAATAATTCACTTTCCCGCTCATCGTGGCTTTTTCTTTGTACGGATGTCGCCAAGGACGTGTTACTTACAAGACTTTCTGAACTGATCACCTGTTGTCTACTGTACGTCGTAACATTAAAATTGCATGGCGATTATAAAAGTCGGCATGATGACTTTTTTTTTTATCTCGGCACGATTACTTTTATTTTTTTTCCCGAGTGATCCTAGTTTGCTGTCGTAGTAATTTAATACACTGTGTAGTCATGCATTTTTTCAGAACGAGTGTCAATAATGATAGAGGGCACTGTAGGTGAGCGATACATTGGAAACATAAAATGGAGACTGAAAATGGGGTTAACTGGATATTGGCAAAAGTTAAGTGGTATCGAAGGAAATTGAGAGATTGAAAAACAACGCTAATCGGGAGTTTGATTGGATGAGAGAAAAATGGGATGAGAGACATTGGAAAAGAGGGAGGGAGAGAGGGTGGAGAGACATACTGGAAAAGTGTGATGGAGAGAGAGAGAGAGAGAGAGAGAGAGAGAGAGAGAGAGAGAGAGAGAGAGAGATTGGACTAGAGAGAGGGTGAGCGACATTAGAAAACTGAGAGAGAGCAGGACAGGTGAACGACGCGGGAAAACAAGCCGTCTTCTCCAACGCCTCACGGCTGGTTTATGTCCGCTTTTTAACCTCCATTTTATCACGTTAGCTCCCCTCCGGGGTGGACATAGTCGGCCGGGTACTTCAACCCAGCGGCTACCCGTGTCGACTCGCCCAGCTGAGTCAGGAAGGAGAGGAGACGAAGAAGAGGAAGGCGACGACGAGTGGATCTCGTCCAATACTTCGCCGGATTGAGTCAACAGCCGAAGCTTAGCCGAACCAAGCCGAGCCTAGCGTGAGATGGAAAGCAAAGAGAAGGCACCGGCAGGTAAGAGGGACATATGGTCGACGATGCAAGTTTGTGGTGCGAGATGGCGGGCAGGGAAGTTGGGGAACGGAGGGTGGGGACGACCGCGATGGAAGGGTGGAGGGAGTGATGCATGGTGGGTAGAAGTGGTCCACACTGCGGTATCCTCAATGCAGCTGCTCTTCCCCAGATCCTAGGTGTGGTTATTACGGGATGAGGTGCAGGCATTCTATGTGTGCAGGGTTTATTATGGGCACAGCAGTCAAAAAAAAAAAATCCTGATGCAGCAAAACACAGCAAGACAGGTGGGCCAAGGGGAGATAGACAGGCAGGCACGACAGATTGAGAGCTAAGCAGAAAGACAAATGACAGATGAAAAACAGACAGACATTTATGAGGATAAAGAAATGCTTAAAAAGGCAGCGAGACAAATTCGAATGTGACGGGCTTGTAAATAAAGACAGTGAGACAGGTAAGCATAGTGAAAGACAGACAGGATCCATTGCCAAGGAGGTGGCATTGTAAAATAAGAACGGTGACTTTCAGGAAGTTTGACAGGTAATGAGGTGAAGGGACAACAGAAAATCAGACATTCATAGAGATTCAAATGAAAGCAGAAAGACAAGTAAGAGTAGCAAGGAAGAAATTGGACAAGGGGTAGAAAGACAGGCATGGGGACTGGACAGAGAGTGCGACATAAATTGATGGAAAATATAAACAATAATGAACCCTTGACTGTACTTAACTGTATGTCTTACACATGCTGCCTTTCGTAAAATGCACAAATTACCAAAGCTCCTATTTGATTAGAAAGAATCATAACATTGTCTATGATTAGAAAGAAAGTAGAGTGTCTTTCAAATATATGAAGGAGAAACTCAAGAGAGGTATTTTTTAAACAGACCATGCTTTGGATGCCTGGTGTTATTTCTTCTTGCAAGAAAATACATAAGCTTCAATATAACCAGGTCTCATCTGAAACATTCTTATATTTAAGTATCTAAGTTTGTTAAAAAGAAAAAAAAAGAATTTGTATCCAGTAGTTGGAATCATAACAATATATACATCTCGATACTAATATACATCATATACAGTAACTCTTTGATAAATGGATATCAATTCATTCAAGACAGAGTGATGGACATCAGGAAAAAAAGGACATTAATAGGGATTCTAATTGAGGCTAAAAAGGCAGCTGAGAGTGGTAAGGGACAAACAGACAAGTGGGAGAACTAGAAGAGAGACAGACATGTTGTAGACAAAAGACATGACCTTTCTCGAGGCTAAAAATAGTGAGACAAAAACTAAGACAGGCAAGAGACAAACATGAGGTACAGACCGTGACAGAGTTGCAGTGAGACAACTCGGGGTAGTGTGAGACATTTTGGGGGAAACAGACAGTGACAGGTAAAAACAGACAGACAGGTGAAAAGACCAAGAAACAAAAAGGGCTATCTGAAGAAAAGATGACTAAAGACAGAGGCAGTAGTCAGAAAGAAAGTAGAAAGACAAGTAAAACCAACAAGGCCACAAGACAGATGGGTAGGTGGAGAGACAGACAGTGTGACCTGAGACAGGCAATTAGATGAAGCATCATTAATGAGGATTCTGATGAAAAAGGTAGACATTACTTATTATTTATTAGACCAAAACAATGGTAAGACACTCATGCCTGCGTCCATCCATACATTTTCTTTGGCACTTGTCCTCACAAGGGGGCGTGGACTTGCTGGTGCCTCGCTGTCATTGGGCTGTAGGCGGGGTACACAGTGACCTGAACAGCCAATCGCAAGGTAAACCGAGGTTCTCAAAAACACAGACGGGCAATCTGGAATATCCATTATACCTACCATGCATGTTTTTGGGACTGTGGGTGGAAATTGGAGTACCCAGAGAAAAACCCTGCAAGCATGGGGAGTATATGCAAACTCCACACAGGAAGGCCGAAGACGAATCGGAGGCCACAGAGCTGTGAGGGGGGCGTACTAACCACCGGCCTACCGTGACACCCGCATGCCTGCATAAGAGTCCAAAACGGAAAGCATTCTGATAAATGTAGCTGTTATTTACTAGCAACCAATTGCAAACGTTTTGATTATTTATTCACATTCTTTGATTGTGATACTGTTGAGGACAAAGCGCATAGGTATTGTATATAGATCTTGAGATGGATATCATATCGAATGTACAGAATAAATGCATAAATGCCTGTTCATACCCTCATGAATCATTCATGTGTGTCCACTTTTATGTCCATTCTGTCTCAGCAAGACAGCAAAGTTGTTTGCATCCCTCTCAAACACATAATTGGAAATGCCAGGATGTCCTCTACCGAGCACACTAGGACTTAATAGAGTAGCTTGAATGAGTACAATGATACTGACCCAAAACAAATGTTTATAACAGTGGACACAAATGAATACGCCGGGTCTCATAGGGATATACTATCCTAGAGAATAAAGAATTAAACAATTAGATTGTGTGACAAGAGTAGAGGTTGAAACGCTTTCACTAAGTATCCCGTGACATTTCTCGGACTGTCTGTGGATTAATATGAAACGCTGCAACATATCAGTTTTTCCTTGACTGGAATTCCACTTCAGCCGGCGTGAGGCTGAATAAGAAGCCACTTAGTAGCCGGAATGATATCTCCAAAGAGCAGACTGCTGAGTCATTCCCACTTTTGATCCTAAGTGTTTCGCTGACACATGCAAAGCCATGGTTCACTTTGTGTCCCGTAGGGTGGTCTTGAACCCAACATGGCCGCCCGTCCGCCAAAAGAACATGTCGGCTATTTTTTTTCAGTGAAGGATCACAAAAAAGGGCAATTCACCGTAAAGCACGCGAAAGCTGAGTGTTTCGGAGTATGGATGTAAAATGAACCATCATCCATAGTGTGAGTGTGTGAGTTCGTTTACGGCATACATCTGTGTGTGTGTGTGTGTGTGTGTGTGTGTGTGTGTGTGTGTTTGTATTGATTGTGGGATGGGATCGACACCACTATGGAATGTTGTGACCCTCTGCTCGTAACCTGAGAGACTCCCACTCCCAGAGGAGTGTGTTCTTCTTGTTTTTGTTCTGTTGAGACACACGCAAACAAGATAGTGTATAATTGTATATAGTGAATCCCTGTGTATGGTGACTAGTAATAGTTTAAAAATAAAGTGTGACATTGTGCAGTGGTTCTCAAAGTGTACCCCTGAGGGTACATGAGGGCGCTTCAGGGGCTATGTGAAAATTCAAGAGTGTTTCTGTAGGTATCAACAAATCTAATGTTTCCTTTTTAATCTTTTTTTTTTCCAAACTTTTAATTCCATGACAGAAAAGGTACAGCTTCATTTTCAAATTAAGAGCAAACTAATTGGAACAATAAGCAATTTATTAAGAAATAGTGGTATAGTGACTCCTTTGCAAAACATATTCCTTGATCTTAAAGGGGCTGTATCATGGGAGTTCAACGTTTTGGAGGTTTTATAAGGTGTTATAATGTTGATTTCTCACCATAAACACCAGCAAGTGTTATTTCCATTCATTGATACATTTCTAAGCATTCCTTGCTTATAGATAGTATTCACTGACGTCACAATCTCTCGAGTAGGCGCCATCTTGTAGGTCAAGCTTATACTTGTTTACAGTTATTGAAAATGTCAGACTCATTTACCTCTAATGTTACATCTGTAAATACAACTTATGCGGACGGTTTAGATCAAAAGTCCATGGAGCGATAGGTCGAAACTTTGTTTGATCAATGGAATCGATCCGTACGAAGCGAAGGAAAACAATCTTTTCCAAATGAGAATTTTCCATCAATTCAATTAAAATAATGGCAATTTTATGTTGAAAATTAGGAGGATATCTCATTGAATAATCTTTTTTTTTTCCATGAATTTGTTAGTTAAGGAGGATTTTGGAGACATTTGAAGTGGGAATCAATGTTTAGAATTTAGAATAACAGCGTTCTACAGAGATTGGTGTCCAGCTGTCATGTTGCCAAATACAGGCCAACAGAAATGATCTCAGATGCTATGGTAATTGTAAGCTTGGAAGCACTACTTTAACTCACACAGAGTTTAGTTGGGGACCTTTTCCGCCTCTACCTATTGCTATTATTTCTGCTGAGTCTTTTGTGTGTATAAGATTGTCACTTGCTAAATTTGCAAACGGCTTGTAGTTGGCACTGCCAAGTGCACTCTACTACCATCAATGACAGACTGTTGAAATAATCACACTAATAAGGTTTTAATGGATTTTTAGCAGTCAGTCAAGTGAAGATGTCACTCTGCTGTTTTTGTGAAATTCAATATAGTCTCCGAGTCCCTAGCGGTGCATCTCATCTTGAAAACAGTCTCTGTATTTCCACTGCAATTCCTATTCAGTCTTTCTGGTATGAGCGATTACAGGAATTGAGTTGTATACATTTCATGAACATTGATTGAATGGAAGATGTATTTTGCAGCTAAAATTTTGCTGCTAGTCTTTTTTTGTCGTTTTCAAAACAGACTGCCAGGCAATCATCCTTTACCGTTTTTTTTTTTTAACTTAAATTGCCAATATTTCTTACAATTGTCAACACCCTCTATACTCAATCAGTTTTCAGTGCTCTCAATACATTTCCTTAACTTCCACTAGCTTCCATTTACTTGAGCTAACTCCAACTCACCAGCATTTTTAAAGTCTAGTTGCTTCAAAACTTTTAATGTCATCCTTTGCCTTCAGTCAATTTCCAATTTCAAGAGTCAACCAGTTAATTCAACCCAGTACCTTCCATTCACTTCGGTGATGATCAAAAAAGCCTCTGTTAGCTTCAATTAGCCTCCACTACTTCTAATTAGCCTCTATTTACTTCAATCAACTTCACTTAGCTTTCTTTGCCTGAAGCCAACTTCAGTTACCTTCTATTAAATTAATCTAACTTCACTTCTAATAACTTCAATTCCCTTCAATCAGGTTTCACCATTATCCATGAGCTCTCCCCATGCACTTAATTTCCATCTATTTCTTTGGACCAATTAAATCTTATTTCTGTCCAGTTCACCTATCTTTCACTTGTTTTGGTCCACTTACACTATCTTCCATGAACTTTCCTGATGTTCACTTAACTCACACTCGCTATAATGAAAACAAAACAAATTTTCTTTCTACTTTGAACTTTGCTCACATTTATCCAATTCACTTATTCTTAATTGAATGACTGTAGACTACTTCCCCTCAACTTCAACTGCACTCTGAATTATTGTCCCCATCACTTTCACCAACTTCAATTATCATTTCTTACCTTCCATTGTGTTTAAGCAACTTTAATTTACTGCTACGGCATCCAGATTGCTTTCGCCAACTTCAACAAATAGATGTCCAACACTTTATGCCGACTTCCTTTGAAAATAAACTACTAATTTAACTTATACTTAAAGCTGTGCAATATGGCCACACAATAAAATCACAAATTTTGTTCAATAATTATGGATGATTACCATTTTAATGGTGGAAATAACCCAACAAGCAATTATTTAAAGATATGTTTAAAAAAAAAGAAAATACTCTCCCCAAAACAATGAAAACTGCTCTAAAATCAGTATAAATTTGGTTTTCCTTTTTTAGCAATAAAAGTTCATATTTTTACATAATTAATTTGATAACTAGATTATTTCTCTGTATAATTAAAACCTTTAAAAACACATTTTTCTACTTGCTGATGACTGAAAATATCATCTGCGGCTTGGGTAATGATCAGTCATGGCTCATCAATTAGTCATGTGACATTCATAAACTGATCCTTGAGCACATATGCATATTTTTTTCCTCAAATATTTTCATGTTAGGCTAAAATGAGCATTCTAAATAAATAAACAAAAATGAATAGCATTTATGTTAATGGATGGATGGATAATTTCATTTGTGGCCCAGCCCTAGTTATACTGTACCCCCACTGTCTTCAATTATTTCAATTACTTTGCACAATATACACTACAAAGAAAAATCGCAGCTTTCCGTCCTCCAATGATTGACCATGAACATAGTTTTCAATGCGGTGCGCTGCAGTCGCAGTTTCGGTTATAGGGAGGGGTCAGGTTATGTGGTAGAAGCCAGAGGAGACTCTTACGGCCGTTGAGTGTTCTCCATCGATTAAAAAGTCCCATTAAGTTTAAAATATGTTGCTGCGCCGGCATGGATCATCAACTCTGACGTGCAAGGACGACGTGACCGTGGAAGCCTTGCGCAAATGCTTTTGTACTTGTATCGGGAACTTAAATGGACACCAGTGTGACTGTACTGGCCTTATGCTCTGCTTCTTTAACATTGTCGTCATGGAGACCAGTGAGGGATGGCTAACGAAAGCAACGATAGCCTGAAAGTGTGTGTCTTCATGTAGCGACACTCTGCGGACCTTTCAATTATTTATGAGGCAAGCGCACACTATACTATAATATAGTGTGCGTCTGTCTTGTTACACAGTTAAATGTATTGCGACTACGTGGCTGCAGTGGATAGAGGGCAGAGCTGCATTAACACTGCCATCAGCCCCGCCGGCTTCACCACTATCGCCACTGCAGCAACGCATCACTTCCTGAATGAGGAAGCATTTTTCTTATTGCGCCATCAATCTGACATCATTGCTACATGATATATTACAGCAGGGGTGTTCCATTATTTTTTTCCTTCTTTCCGAGGACCGCATACCTAAAAAAAACAAAACAAAACAAGAAAGATGTAAGGACTCCATTTTTTGTTATTTACTTATTAAATCAATCAAGCAACTACACATTGTCTTTATAATGTAGTCGTTTAAAAAGAGACATTCTGGAAAAGATGATGAGGCAAATTAAGATTTTTTTGAACTTCTCACACTATGAGATAATTTTTGTTACATTTTTAAATATTGTTTTGGGCTCTGTCAAAATGTATTTTCAGTATGGGCCACGATTTGCTAAACTGTGGATGGCAGGCTGCAACTGTGATGTCATTTGCAGTCAACAGCTCCTGGCAAAATGGCCAGCCCAGAGATGGATCAAAACGATAAATACTATATTCATCAAAGTGTCAGGTTCAAACTAGTGAGGGCGCAAATATATTATTGTTTCAGTTTCTTTTTTAAATTGACTTCCCCTTTAACTCATTCACTGCCATTGACAGTTATACTATAGACATCAAAGATCATTTTTACTGTGCTTGATGTTGAAGGGTCATTAGTCTACTTGTCACTGCGACTATTGAAAAATTAAAATGCATTACTGGCTTGTAAATCAATAATATTGCCATGACTTATATTAAATGTGCCAATTTGCAGAATCCCTCTATTCAAATATAGGATGTTCCAATAAAATGACGCTTTATTTTGTTTTTTTTTTAAGGGGGGCACAAAAGAAGCCCTTTAAAAACTTTTTTTTTTTTTTCAAATCCTTGTTTTTAGGTAAAGTACGTTTGACTCACCCATACCAAGAAACATTAGCACATCACTCTAGTACAGTACGGGCCTCTCTGCACTGGCTACCCATTCCTTTCAGAATAAAATTTAAAATATTACTGATCACCTTTCAAAGCCCTCAATGGCCCTTCAGTCTGCTGACCAGCAGCTGCTGGCTCTGCCTAAGACTTGGCTAAAGACTCATGGCGACTCAGCCTTTGCAGCAGCCGCGCCAAGGCTCTGGAGTAGTTTGCCACTGCCCATTAGATCCGCTCAGATGCTTGTAGCTTTTAAATCCCTTTTAAAAACGTACTTCTTCTCACTTGCTTTTAATACGCCCTGAAAGCTGACATCCCTGAAGTGCTGTCTTAGCTGTGTTTTAGCCTGTTTGTGTGTTTTATGTGTTGTTTTATGTTTCTATTTGCACTTTTATTTTACTGTACAGCACTTTGGTTGACTACGGTATTTTTAAATGTGCTTTATAAATACATTTCTTGACTTGATTCCAGACTTGATGCCACAACTATTTTGATAATCGATTCATCGATTCGAGACTTTGTTTAATAAAACTGTCCATATCATCAGAATTTCAGCATCCCAACAATAAATATTTCTAGATTCCTGTAATCCATGAAAGCAAACTGTTTATGTTTTTCTTTAATCAAAATATCACATTTTCACACAGCCCTATACTTGGCTCAATCCAAAATGTTAATTGTTTTCTCTATTAGTCTCTTACCAGATTACTTTATTCTATTAAGATCTATTTATTCTAATTCTCTTTTCAGAGCAATTTCATGTAAAATTCTGGCTCTACAAACGAGGCTTGAATTAATTTCAACTAGAATGAACCAAGGCCTGAGCTTTAAGACGAGGCACCTCCTTACAGGAAGCACAATACGAGTGTCGATGCCGGGACGACAGCGCCCTCTAGCAATGTTTGTTGAACGCTCTAGATAAAAATAGTCACCGCTTCACCTTCCAGTCTCAAAATAGCTGTTCTCTTTACTGACACATCACGTTCTTCCAACCTCAACACGGATCACAGAATCGCGTGCTCCGGAGAGACAAATTTGACTTTTTATGTGCACATCAGGGAGAGCAGACAAGCTCCATGTTTGTTGAACACCAAAATAGGCTCGAGCTGGCACTGTTTAAGTCGTCATATCAAGTTTTGGTCAAGCATCAGATATCTGGTCAGTTGCCATGATTGGCCTGTTCGTACCCATGATTCCTCAGTGTGTTGACACTGTTGGCGGCTAAAAGTGTTAGAGTGTAAACAGCTGAGAAGTGTTTTGTCAGTCCAGCACTCCAGTTGAAGAACCAGCACTCAGCTCAATGTGCTCCAGTCCTTTCACCAATTTCCCAATTCGGCCCTTTGATCGATAGGTTGAGAGACCCAATATGAGTCCGTACTGCGGACTGTGCGAAAAGACGAGCGAGGAGGTTTACCAAGATGAAGGCAATGTTGTCAAAGAGAGCTGCAAGCCGGGTGAGTCGTCTCGGCCATCAAGTCAGTTAATAGATGTCAGCGTTTTGAATGTCACTGTTGTTCATTGTTTCAGTACTTTGTGCACAGATAGCTGTTCTCTAACAAGGAATTGAATGGAAAAGACGTTGCTATTTTTTCTAATTAGCGATTTCATATAGCATTCAATTTTCTCTGCACATAACCAATGCTCATTTTACCTCTGTTGGGTCCCGAGACTCGCAATACTAAAAAACTATTGGTCCTAACAGAAATGTTTGGAGTCCCAAAACTTGGTTCAAACTGCTTTTACAAAATGTGAGCAAAAACCAACAACAGATATTAACAAATGTCACGGTAAAATTTATTAAAATCGAATGAACTTACATGTAAGTATCCATCATCATCGTTTCTATATTGTAACCACTGGTATAACAGTTAATTTTGGTAAAGAAGTCTGCTTTTTTTTGGGTGTTTGTTTGTTTAGTTTCAACATGTCTCTTTTGTTCCTCGTCTCGAGCTTCTGAAATGTTTTGTTTTTGCTTCTTTACTTTAAGGGTAATTGTTACCTCATTGTATAATATTTGACTTGTCACTGATACTAAAAAAATGCTGCATTTATTTTGTTTGGGCCTAAAGATAGCACTTTTTTAGAAGGCATTTTAGAAGGGAGGATTAAAAAGAAACAGATCCCACAATCTTTTTAAAGACAAACAAGTCCACTGTGCAATTTTTTTGTGAAATAAACTTGAATTTGGCCCACAATTGATGATAGGGAAAAATGTTTTTCCTCCTGAAGGTAGACCATTTGGGAACCACTGCACCACCCAGAACAGGTGTGTCAAACTCATTTAAGCTTGCTGGCCGCATGGAGGAAAATCTATTCTCAAGTGGGACGGACCAATAAAATCATGATATATATTTATCTAACTGTACAACAACAGCTTCAAATGTATCTATTTTTTTAATACTGTCCAACATAAAACAAGTACAACATTACTATTGATCATAAAATATTAACTTTACTATTAATCACAAAACATTTCAAGTTTTTCATTTATTAAAAAATTCAGCTCATTTTTAGACTACAAAATCATCTCAAGGGTCGGATTAAACCCATTTGCAGGCCAGAACCGGCCAGTGGGCCGTATATTTGACACTTCTGACCCAGACGCTAAATCTGTCAATTTACGCAAGCTTATTCAAAATTATCATCAACGCAAAGCCAACAAACATAAGCGGCATTATGTTTCATGCTGATGAAACTCACTGCAAATTTCCCAATTTTCTCAGAAGTCCGTACAGCAAATTAATATGGTTGGCTTAACACAAGAAATAACGTTTGCTAATTTAGCATAAACTTAAAACAGACTTATGTTGCCTGGCTAGCTAGGACTCCACTTACCTCCCTCATTCCTCACTGCTTTATCCCTGCTGCGGGCAAATAACTTTCTGATACCTATTTCAGAGCAGCACTTTAAGTCAATTCAAAATGCCTTTTTAACACGTTGTTGTCGGTTAAACGTACCGGCTTCTTGCAGTGGTTCTCATCACCTGCCTCATCCTCATGCGCTCGCGAAAGTATTATCAGCTAGACGTGAATAAATTACCATATTAATTAGCCATGTGCGCTTTGTTTATATGGAGTTAATACAGTACCAATGAATTACTAAGATAGGTGTACTTAGTAGTATGTAGCATGTCGCTCTGAAGTGAGTTTGTTTTTATTGGTGAAGTTTGTACCGGACCACTGCAGATCAGTACTGTAGCATGTGCCCCAGTGAAATCTGTTTGGCGACGTGGCTGTTTGTAAAGGGAAGCCAGACAATGCTTCAAAATTAAACGTGGGAAATCAAGTATTGTATGAAACGAATGGCATTAGGAAGATTTTATTTTGAAGTTACTTCCGGAAGCATGGGTGACAACATTTTAGTTGTCATCTAATATTTACCTTAGCGTGAGGCTCACAGCATAAGTAGCATTTATGTAAACAGAGCTGTAATCTTTTTTTCATGATCGCCATTCTTTTTTCCCCGCGAGATCCATATAAACATGGCGGCTGAAGTTCTCAAAAATGTCCATAAGTGGCCGAGTTGAATAAAAGAGTAGATGGACGATGATTAATATATGATGTAAAAATGCTGTGCACCTGAGGGACGCACGTTGATCTGAAAATATGCATTCCTGTCAAAAATTATGCGTCTGGGACGCAGGGACACAGGCAAATGAAAAGTACTGCTATAACTCATTAACAAATTTGAAGGCGTCTACTTGCGTCTTTGAAGCTTATCTTGATTCTGTCTCCCTCTAGTGGTGTAAATAATATTTAATCTTTTTGCTGGTAAATACATAAAGAATAAATAAAGAACATAAAGAATCTCTTAGTGAGAATCCACATTTCACTAAACTTGACAGGTGCAATGACACGTTGTAATACTGAGATCACTCCATGCTTCTTTTTGTTTTTACATTCATAAATGTTGCAATAGCAGAACATCTTCAATTAGGGATTTACCATCAAATATTTAAAACACAAGGACACACATATACTGATGTGTGTGTGTGCGCGTGTGTGTGTGTCTGTGCACATGTGTGTGCGTGCGTGTAGGCGTGTGCTGTCTCACGAGTTGACTAAGGAATTAGTATAGCTTCAAGGTAAGCAGAGGCAGAAGGTTAGCCAGATCAAGAAGGTATTAATGCCTTTTCGGCATACTGGTACTAGAAAAAATCGTGCAAGTAAACTACTGTGTTTCACTTGGAACACTCCTGGGTCCAATTAGTCGACGTGCGACGCAATGTTCGCCTTTCTCTAGGATAAACATTATCCTTCTAGGGCTGTGTACAATTGAACACAACTAATAACAACTGTATCTTACTAGTATTTTTTTCCCCTAATTTCCCACTTTTGATCTGATACTACCCAAGCAAACCTTACCACTAAACCTACTGTGCTACACTAGTAACACCCCTATGCCCAAATAAGTAAGACTGTGGTACAGGAGTGAGGTTTACTTAACGTCACGTTTTTCCTCTCCAGATAACATTTCTGCACACTAGACTAGAAAGATGACTAGAAAGGGATGTTTTTAAATAATATGTTACTAAAGAGACAAATCTGGCACAAGTTGTTATCTGTACGCTATTCGTACTGTTGTAAAAGTGCCAGATCATCCCAAAGGTCCTCTCCGAGTGTGCAGAAAAATCATACAGTAATGGAAAGAAAATAGGTGCGTTAAATTGTCTGACTGCTGGGGGACAAGGAGTGTCCATGCACTAGTAAATCACTCACTGATAGGACAACTACATGTCACTCTTTGCACCAGGTGACAAATGCATGCTACCAGTGCTACAGCAAGTGACTAAAATTCTATTAGTTCACTTCCAGCACTTCACTCGCTGTACCAGTGGTACCGATATTGCAGCAGTGTGCAATGTCATACTAGTGAGTTGTATGTCAAGGATGTGTGGAATGAATGCTCAAACGGTTTTACATAGAAGAGGCAATATGATAAAGACACTTGTAATTATGCTTGTGTGCAGCAGATGGCGACGTGTCTCCATTCTGCGATGCCTGCCATTTCAGTTTTGGCGTCAACTGAAATCAATTTGGCACAGTGAACAAGTGTTTAAGCGCAGTCAAAAGTTTCAGGGGTTTTCATTGAAGACTCTCAAATGATTTAATTGTGACTGTGCATTGGAATGCTTGTTTATTTCTATATTATGTTATGTTATTGTCTATAAGTGCTCTGATATTGGCCGGCGACCAGTCCAGGATAAACCCCTCTTTACTTAATAACACTGTTAATAATAACAGCTCAGTTGAATAACTGTATTTCATCATTAATCATTGGCATGTTCATGCAAGCTGCACGGAAGTTTCATCTGCACACGACGACTTTATTCTGCCCTCTGATGTTGGCACTTTGAGTATTGATCAGGACACCTACTTGCATCACTCACACACTGTGTGTGAGATGATACAGCAGGTCAGGTTCATCTCAGCACCAGCAGTAAGTAATTCACAAAAGGCACATTGCAAAACTATCAACTCAAGTCACTATAACGTGTTGTTTAAAAAAAGCCATAATGATCATACACGCATGACAGTGTCACTAAGTAGAACGCTGACATCCGCCAAGACTAAAAATACCCCATAGATGGGCAAACTTTTGCACTCAAGGGCCACATCAGATTTTTAACACGGACACGTATATTGCACATTTACTTACATTTAATATGTTTTGTTTATATCAGTAAATACATTGTGTTTTTGAACAAAAAGCCTCAGGGATACAATAAAAAAAGTCTCACTTAAAAATCATATAGTCATGTTTGTGTTATTGAAGTTAATAAGGCTGTAATTATGGTCTATTAATCATGGTAACTGATGTTAAAAGCAAAGTGGTAGCCACATTAAGGAGTAAAACACCTATGCGCTAGTACACAAATACACGATGGTAATTGAAGGCGCTGACCTGTTTTTTTCGCCTTCCTCCTTCCTGATGATAAAGTTCCAATTTATCTGCGGACGCTGTGGCGTGCGTGTGGCCGCCTCGGGCAAGCTGATTGGATGTGGTGGATTAGTTTTTAATAACATCAAAGTGTTTGTGCTGCTTCCTGAAATATTCAGTTAACAGTGAGTGAGTGTTGGAAGCTTAAAAGCTCCGTCTGCTCATGTAATGTTGGTCACCACAAAATTTTGGACTGGGGCACCTGCATCCAAACGCAGTTCTTCTCAGACTTTTGGGGTTCAGGGGAGCAGGTTTTCCAAAGGCTCCCTCATAATCCTAAAGCAAATATGCACAACTAGCGCTAAGTGGAAAAAAAGTTATACAATAACAAATTCATAAATTCATATTGTTTTAAAGAAAAAAATATTTTAGTCATTTTCTCAGGAAAAATAGTCATATTAGTCAGATTCACCTATGCACAGATTTTTTTTTTTTTACCTGACATTATTTATTTACTGTGAACTAATAAAAGTATTGCTATGGTTTCATGTGATGGCATTTTAGTGGCATTTTAGCACCAAGGGACAATGTTAGAGATGAAGAGCTTCATTTACCTAAGGTGTCAAACTCCAGTCCTCGAGGGCTGGTATCCTGCATGTTTTCAATGTTCCTCTCTAAAATACACCTGATTCAAATGATTAGGATAATATTCGAGATCCTACAGAGCATGCTGATGAGCTATTCATTTGAATCAGGTGTGTTAGACAGAGAAACCTAAAACATGCAGGATACTTACCCAGGCATAGAGTTTTACACCTATGAACAAAAGCAGTGCTTTCCTGTTTTAAAGATAAAGAGGCATATTCTGTTAAGTAACTAAGTTAAAGTGAGTTGTGGAAACCTCTTTTTGATTAAAGTTGTGCAATGCTGATATTTTGTGGCATTTTGTCGCTAAGGAACTATGTTGAAATGAAGTGATTAATTGAGACAAAAGCGGTTCTTATCTGCAGTCATGTAGCATTTTGGAACAAAACCATACTATTAAAGTAAGTTGAGGTGCTTCAAAAGCTGTACTTTGCTGTAAATTTGATGCATTGTGACACCTGGGAACTATATTAATTCAGCTCACATTTTCACAACTCACGGCGCGGTCCTGACCTTTAGATTTAAAGATCTAGTTGCTTTATGATAGTGAATTTAAATGACTTTTCTGTATGTTTTGTGATTTTTAATTAGAAGAGCCAACAGTCATATTATGTTACCAAGTAAATTGAAGCAGCTCAGAAATTGGATGGAGGGATATTCTTGTTATATTGTGTCTTTTAAGTTTGAAAATGTGCCAGTGTCCTAAAAATGGACTATATACTAAAAAAGAAATGCACAATAATATGTTGTTGTGTGCTTAACAACAGAAATTCACGCAAGGGTGTCAGATCTTCGTGATGGTACTACTGTCCGTCATGATCATCTTAGCACTTGCTGGCATGAGTAATATTTTGTCTGCTGCAAAGTGAAGCAGCATATGGTTCATTTTCCGGTGTTGGTTTTGACTGTAATAGTAACTCCCTGTAAATATTTTCAAAAATGTTTGTTAGCACGTTATTACATTTTACTATTTCTCACAAGAAATAAACTCAAAGAAGATGTCAAATGTTGTAGACATCTCTTCTGAAGTGTTTTTAAAAGGGGTCCCCAAACATGTGAAACCTCAGGTGTCTGTGTCTTTTGTGCAGTGGTAGCCTTTGTGAAGAACAAAGTTGGATCTTCTGCATCCGCTGTGTTGATCCTCTGTTTCTGAATAACTCAAATGCATTGTCGTGGAATTAATTTTCCTTTACATTCTCAACAGACTGGACCTGGATTTTTTATTTTTTTTTCTCACTAAGAGGTGGCATTTGTGTCGATGGAGAGAAACGTTGTGATGTGGGAGCAACATGAAACATCAGGCTGACTATTTTTAGGAGCTTCTTCCACACCTCCACCTCCCTCCTCTTTCTCTCTCTCTCTCTCTCTCTCTCTCTCTCTCTCTCTCTCTCTCGCCCTTCTTCTTCGTCGTCTCTCGGAATCCCGCCACACTCGGCAGCCTTCAGCCGGGGACGAGGACCGCGACCGACCGAACGTCTGGACCGTGTCAAAGCTACCGTATTTTGGAATTTGCTCTTTTCAACTTCTCTTGTATTGCCGCATTGAGGCGGTTGAAGTTGAAGCTGCAGAAAAACCTCCTGCCAGGCATATAGACCACGCTTGCTGCTATCCTCATGAATATTGATGAAGAAAGCTAAAGCAGTGGTTCATTTTTTTGTGGTGGATCTTCTTTTTCTTTGTACCTTAGATTGCTAGCTACCAAGGATGCATCGTGACTTTGGCATCACCAAACTTAGATAAAGGGAAGTTTTTACACGTTTGATTTTCCATCATCAAGAGAAAACATGATTGATGTTTCAGTCAAGGAGAAGAAATGATGTTGTCTGGATTTTAACAAGCTTATAAAGTATTCAAGGATCCTTCAGGTAAAGTCGTGACGGAACTACTTAATCAAGAAATAACTGGTCCTAAGTTTGCGACCAAACTTTGTCCAGGATGATAGCTTTTTCACAAAAAAGCTGAATTGTTTGGAACTAAACAGGAGCCCACAGAGTAACAATTATCATCACCAAGGATCCTTCACCAGTTCTTAAACATTCTCCAGGTCACTCGGCTTGACTTGCTTTTACCATGAAAAAAGGTCTTCTTAGGTTTCTGGCTAAAACTTTTAAAGAAGCAACTGGATGTCATCATTTTCCACAAACAAGATGAATAGTAATCTGGATTGAGACAGTAAAGTGAAATTAGTAAATAGGGATTCTTCAGGTGGTCTTGAATCCTTTCCTCTGCTCTCCTCTCATGTGACAGGACAAAAAAAAAAAAAAAAAACATCTCAGGACTTTCTACTGACTGTCTGGGAAAAATCTGGATTTCAAGTTTATGATAAAACAACCTGAATCATCATCTGGGATAAAACAGTGGTTCAAAATGTTAAATTTGAGATCAAGGATCCTTCAGGTGTTGTAGAACCTTCTCCAGTTCCCTCCTCTTGATGTCTTGACTTTACGGTGGTAGACATTTCACCTCTCGGACATGATGCCTATCTCGGACTGAAAACCACCCTGCACCTGGCAGTGGGTATGGCGGCAGCCATTGCCAGCTCCCTGATCCGACAGAAGCGTCAGGCTCGCGAGTCCAACAATGAGAAGGTTGCCAGCAACAAGAGACGCTCCAGTCCCACTAAAGACCCCAGGTCTT
Organism: Hippichthys cyanospilos; assembly: GCF_059441005.1. Lineage (NCBI taxonomy): Eukaryota > Metazoa > Chordata > Actinopteri > Syngnathiformes > Syngnathidae > Hippichthys > Hippichthys cyanospilos. The sequence goes on along the minus strand of NC_142379.1, from coordinate 12,494,099 downwards.
TGAGACACATCTTCAGTGTCTTTAGCAAAGTCCGCTTCTGCAGTAGTAGTGGCAAGAAGAAACCGGTACGTCGGAAACCAGGTGGGTTGTTCGATCATAGGACGATCACAAGGACTGTTTAGATTTTTTTTTTTAACTACGCTAATGTAATTTCTAATCTATAAATTTTATCCTTCCTCTATGCTGATTCGTTTTTATGCATTGGACTTCTTGTGCTTGAGTTGTTGGAGGTTGGAAAACAAAAGATCAATCTTACCCTGCGGTGGTCACTGATTGACTTTTCATTGTGTTTGACATAACCCGATCGGCTTTTGTTGTGAGTGGAAAGGCAAGTTCGGGAGCAGAAGGAAGGCGTGAAAGTGGACTATAGTATGTGAGAGATGTTGGTTCTGTGAATGGAAAATTACACTTTAAGGAAGACCCTAAGAGCAACTTTTATGAAGTGATTTGCTTTCTTTGCAAGAAGGAGCTTGCCTACCACAGAGGCAGCTCAAGTTTAACTTATCACATAAATGCAAAGCACCCAGCTGCAACTGCAACCACAGCTAATGATAACAACAAAGAAGCTCATGTAGAGAGCAAAGCTCTTTGCCAAACCGAACTCAAGAACACCTAACATTTGCGACAAACTCGATGGACCTTGTTTTATTTTAATGTTTTTTTTTTTCTACTTAATTGGTCATTGACAAAGAAAACAGCATCATTCCTCTTGGTGGAAAATAAAGGTTGCAGCCAGCACTTGCGATCTCAAATCTCAAATACAGCACAAGGTAAATCATCACAACTGTATCTGTTAAAGTCTGTTAAAGGATATAAAGCACTGGTCCCCAACCACCGGTCCTCGGACCGGCACCGGTCTGTGGATCAACTGGTACCTGGCCGCGTGGGCTGCACCCGAAATACGATTGTGCATACGATTGCGCTTGATCTTTGTCTTTTTGGCGCCGCCTCTGGCCGCTGTTGATATTACATACATAGTGAGAAGAATGATGTGGTATTTGGAGCGAGCAGCTTTTTGCTGGCTGGTTTGCGGATTCAACTCTGAGCCCAGAGAGCCCAGGGAGACGGTGGTCATGTGGGTTCAAGCCTCGGGCAAGACTGCACCGGATGAGCATTTATGAAAATTTCTTGTACAGTTCCTTGTTAGAGAATAGCAAGTTGTGGAAGAATTGTTGAAATATTTAACATTTGGACATTTAAAACTTTTTCCAGCATTAACTTGCCCTTGTTAGAATTGTGAGGTGTTTAGTTTGAGGCTACACCCTGAATACATCCTGAAATTATTACCAGTCAGCCTCAGGGCACATGTGCTTAGAGACTGACAACCCTTGGCACTCAAATTGTCACTGGGCGAAAACCTTTTCAGAGCTGAAACTCTACTTCAGGCTACGTATGCTCGGTGTGGTGTTCACAAGTGTTGTGATCAATAGACAGAATGTCGATGCTTAAGTGAGTGCTTGGTGCCTATTGAGTAATCGGTTGTTTCTAAACTCACAGGTGTCAAGCTCCAGTCCTCGAGGGCCGGTGTACTGCATCTTTTCAGTGTTTCTCCCTCCAACACACCTGACTAAAACAATTAGCTCATCAGCAAGCCCTGCAGGTATTTGAAAACCATCCGAATCATTTGAATGAGGTGTGTTCCAGAGAGAACTATTGAAAACTTGCAGGCTACCGGCATTCAAATCAGGGGTGTTATCAATAATCTGCCAAAAATGTTGCTGAGGATATGAGGGGTGTTGGTTCAGGGGAAACGTTGAAAACAGGCTCTCAAGGACCCGACTTGGCCACCTCTGTTCTAAACGCTCTATTGTTTGTTCACAAGAGATGGGAAGAGTGCAGTACAGTACCTGATACTTTGCTCATCGTCGAGTGGGGGGATCGGGTTCAATCCTATTATGCATCCCACTGTTCATTTACTAGACCCTTTAATTCTCTAAGGCTCACAGGTGCGCTAGATTCTATCACATTTAACTTTAGCATTCACACAAAAGCCAAATGATTTTAATAGCACTTCTATATATGGACTCTAATTAAGTGCCCCGTGTTTGTGAAGATTAAATTATCAACAGCTAGCCCGGACTATTTTTAATTATGAAAGTCTTTGATGTCAAACATCTGTTTGGATTCGACTTGATAAGAAAACTAATTATTTTCCCAGTTGTAATTGTGTAGCCTGGTTTTATCGCCACGTTTTCCTCCCGAGAAACATCAAGTCAGCACATGTGACAATTTCATGTTACACATTTATGAGCTGCCTTGTTTCCATGGTAATACGCCAAGCAGCTTCTTAAAGGGACAGGACACGCTGTGGTGTGTTACGACACTAACTGAAAAGTCACAGAACTTTGCGACCCTAATAGTCTCGTGGCGCATCGTCGGCTCTTTTCACTTACTTGCCTTTTTTTGTGTTCTCTGCAAATAATGTGGAGAGTCATGCTCCTTTTTCATGCTTGATGGAGAACCTAAAAAAAACAGCATCTCACTAAAAGTTCGACAAGGGAACACAGAAAAGCACTGAGGAAACACGATTGGGGGCGGACTGGGTGAAGAGGTAAAATGTCCACTGATATGACGGCACATGTAGCCGCGCTAACATCAAATATAATCCTACGCTTGAATAATAAATGTGCTTGAGAGTGTTTAGAGTGGACAGATGGCTTTGTAGCACTCAGCCAAACGATATATTTCTCTCTTTTTTTTTTTTTTGAACGTGTGTTGGGTTGCAGAGCCGCAGCTGAAGGGCATCGTGACGCGTCTCTTCAGCGAGCAGGGATTCTTCCTGCAGATGCAACCTGATGGAACCATCAGCGGAAGCAAGGATGAGAACAGTGACAACAGTGAGTAGCGCTATCCTAAAGCTGACCAGAAAATCAAGAACAAATGTAAAACTGAAAATAATAGTGGTCATAAATTATTTAAATTATTTGTAGACAAAATATTACGTTTTTACTGAATTTTAAAAAAAGGCTAAATCAGTGGACCATCTCTTAAAAGAAATTTAAAAAAAACTTAAAAATGTATTAATTTTTATTCTTTTATTCCAAAACAAGACTTTTTTTTAGTAGAAAGTGCAACATTTATTCTTGGGATTTGATTACTGGTTTAGTCCATAGCATAACAGAAAATAGATCATTGATTTTCAAAATAAAAGTAGATGTTCGTAAATGTTTGCTTTTGATACAATACAGTAGTAATGTTTCACGAAGGACTAAAGAAATTTGATAGTATACTAAATTAAAAGTGTGAACAGCCTGAAATTTGAAGGATTTGGACAATTTTGGGCCTCTTAACGATTAACTCATTCACCGACATTGATAGCTATAAATGTTAAAGATCCATTTATCCTGAATGAGTTCATTATTATCTCTGACACTATACATTGCTGACAGATATGAACTCTTTCAATGCCAGGGGCATATTTTCACGTTTTTTAAGTGTCCGGACATTAATATCCCAGATACTTAAGTATTAAATTGATACTTAAGTAAATTAAGGACATTAATTTCCAAATACTTAAGTATTAAATCGATACTCAAGTATCTGGGATTGAATGTCTTAGAAAAATGTGAAAACACGTCCCTGGCCTGATTGAGTTAAAACTTGACTTAAATGAAAATGATTTTGATGATTTAATCTGCAATTTTGTGGAATAACGTTAAACTTATTTACTGCAATTTATGGCTTGGACCTCAAAGATCTTTTTTTACAATCAGGCAATGAATGAGGTAATCACTTTTGAAAACGAATCATTTGTTTTAATAATAACATAAAAAATAATAATTGTTGCACCTCTTGAACATAGATATCTTCTCTACATGCTGTTTGTTATTCTCAACTGAAATTGTGTAATCTTTTCCCGCGCTCATGACACATTTTTTTTACTGCCCAAAGCAAACACTTACTTAGTACTATAAATTTTATTCTCGACGTACTTTACCATACACTTTGTTTAAGTGTGAGGTGCCTTAACTTGTCTGACTTCCAATGTGTTTGCATTTTCTCCCACATATTTGGTATTGCAAGGTGAGATTTGCCACCTTATCTTTATTTTCTACTCGAAAGCTGTGTCGATATCGAGTCTCAAGTGATGCAACGCCATTGCATTGCAGTAGTTTTAGAATTTGAATTTCACAGACAAACTGACTTAAATGAAATAACAAAATAAATAGGCGTAGAGTATGACCAGATAAGGTTTAATTTTTGTTCTCTTTTCCACAGTTTCCAATTTCAACCAACTTTAACCCACAGCCAAAGCGTGAATATATTTCATCTCCGTTTTACATAACAGTTAAACTGCCGTGGAGTAGATATGAAAAGACTAAAATCCACTAAAAGAGAATTGCTGTTTGCGATATACAGTGTAAATTTGTGTTACACACATTCCGCAGTTTCCCTAAAAGAAGAGGCAAGCAAGAGAGATGAGATTTTTTTTTTCATCACACATGCTCTTTTGTCTCCCAGTTCGCTCAGAGAGGATTAACGCCACAGGCTTTTTCCTCCTCTTCCTCCTCCTCACCCACAATGCCTCTTTTTATCTTTGAGTGTGTCGACGGCATTTAGGATCGTCAGTGCCCATCCAAAACGCGCAGATGTTGATGTTCCTTTGTGGAGCAGGTTCATCATCTCGGCTCATGATTGGCTCCAGGGGTCTTAAGATAGTCTTATGCAACGATCGAGGCTCATGTGGACCTTCACCAAGCTTACACATTTGCACAGATACAGTACAGGTCTAATTGGATTAGGGGTTCTAAATTTGAATTGCTGACAAAAGGAAATGAAAACTGGTTTGCAGCCTTACATTTTATTTTGTTTTCGGCAAGCATAACTTTTTTCAAACATTTTATGAAAAAAAATGGGAGTATAAAGAACAAATAGCGCTTTTCCATGGGACGAGTCATTTGCATGTATGGGAGTTCATTTTCACATAAAAAAAAAACGGTCTCATGTTTTTGTGCATTAACAGCCCTCTTCAACCTGATTCCGGTGGGTCTGCGGGTGGTGGCCATGCAAGGCGTCAAGGCCGGACTCTACATGGCCATGAACGCAGAGGGCTTCCTCTACACATCAGTAAGCATACCATTCATTGGTGCCTAGGCATTCATACGCTTGTCATCTTTTGCACAAACACTCATATTATATACACAATACTGAAAAAGCTGTTAAGTTGCATTAAATGCATTAATTTGTTTGGTTCTACTAGTGCAAGGCTTGCTCAAAACAATCCGACAGAGAAAACTGCAGACATCATCAAAATCAGGTCGAATTTGAAATGTGATTGGTTAATTATGTTTTTCTATAATGAATATAGCTGAAGTTACACGGGCCAACACTATGAAAGTTTGGGGCAAATTAGAGTACTGACATGGCAAAACATAGAGGCTGAAATCTGACTGGCCAAAAAAATACATCCACATATCTACATGTGTTGAGAGCAGGACAGACAAGCGAAGCCTTTCTAAATGGAGACTCTTACATAATGTCATGGAGCAAATATAACCATTTAGTTTCTAAAATTATATTGGTGTGTCTTATAGCGTTCAGGCCAGCAGAGAATAATTAGGTAATCAAGAATTTTTTGAGTGATTTAAAATATCCTGCCCGTGGAAACCCATTTAATTGTCTCTGTCCTCCATTTTTGTTGTAACAGCTCCTTCTCAGTGGAGCTCATGATGCTGTGTTATGCATTATTCAGCCTTCTGCTCGCATGAAACTTTAAAATGTCATTCTTTGCTGACGGAGTCATGCAGAATGGGAAATGTTGTTGCCTACACGTGTGCTCGGAATTTGTAAAAAGTCACAAATGGGTTTTTACAGTTCAAAGGCCGAATTTGCATTTTAACATGTAGTGTAATTATGGGCAAGAAAAAGGAGAAGGACCCCAAATACGCTGCAGTGACAGCGGTTGTTCCCACAAAATTGAGAAAATGTATGACTGTATGCATTTTTCTATGCTCTCTTTTCATGTGTTCTGTTTTGCTTGTGGTAATGGAGCAGATTAGTCATTAGTTTTAACGCCTCAGCTAATTTCAGTTAGCCTTTTTTTGAGGTTATGCAATGTGTTTTAGTATTAAACTTGTGGTCTTTTAAAGACAAATATGTTTATTTTTTACATTCTTGTGTCAAAACAGACAGCGCTTAATTCAGTTTTTATTTGTCAGTCACAGTAAACATTGCGGGACAAGTGCCTTGAAGTATGAAAATTCGGCCTGTTATTTGGAGTCTTAGGGTTTTTGTCTTTTTTTCCGCAAAGTGATGCTAATGCCATACTCCCTATAGGAGGTGAGGGAGATAACCGCTAAGGAAGAATTTAAATGTTTTTAATTCAGCCTACTTAATAAATTATGTAGGAGGGTTGAAACTATTAAAAAAAAAATGCGGTCTCGACGTCGCGGATTTTAGTGTAGTTTTAGGAAAATGAAGCTTCATGAAGTACTTGTGAGATTTTTTGACTCCTCTCGATGGTGAGCTTGGTTTAAAGTTGTGTGCTAGTGCTGTGGAAATACATTAAATTTTCAATGCATCTTTAAACCAAGCAGGCCATCTAGAGGAGTCAAAATTGTCCATCATGAAGCTTCATTTGTACATCACCATTCAATAGTTTATCCTGGGTCTCCAATGATAAGCAGACGTTCATTGTACACCTGAAATATTTTCGTGTATGTCTTTGTGTGTGTCATTCAGGACGTCTTTACGGCCGAATGTAAGTTCAAGGAGTCGGTGTTTGAGAACTACTACGTCATCTACTCATCAACGCTGTACCGGCAGCATGAGTCTGGTCGGGCCTGGTTCCTGGGCCTCAACAAAGACGGCGTCATTATGAAGGGCAACCGCGTCAAGAAAACCAAACCCTGCTCACACTTTGTGCCCAGACCCATCGAAGGTACTTCATTCACACTTTGACATGCTGTGGGAAACGTTGAACTGTTTTAGTTGTGCCAGTGCAAGCGGAATGAAATTTCCCCCTCTGGTGAGGATTTTTGCTTCATTTTGTCTTTTCCAACTTTTGCTTCTTAAATGAATACATTATTTACATCACATATGTACTATTATTATTACTTTATTATATTTATTATTTACATTACACCTTCATAGCCACTTTTTGACAATTGAAAGCCGTGAAAACTATGTTTTTTGAAATTCCTTTGTTTCTGAAATGGATCATACATTTGGATAAAATGGGTTTAATTCAAGACCCACTACTTGAAAGTATGAGTGGATATTTTATGTTAATGACTATAAAGTAATGTTAGTTACAAATTTTGTAAAGTTAAAAAAAAAGAAAATGTTGTAAAATCCAGCAAGGCCTGAATGTTAAGAATGTCAGTCCTCTGTTGTCCGTCGTTGCCTTAGCACAATGGCAGCAGGTGGAGATCGTCCGATGTACACTTCCTGTCATTCCAAGGACAGAGTAAAACTTGTCAAACTTGGAAGTTTCAAGCGGGACCGCCGTCTCCGCTTTCAGAGCTCAAGTCGCTCACCCTCCCCCGCTCGATCCCGGCTCCCATGGCGTCAATTAAAAATATCTGTCAGATTCCTTCTCCTCTTCGTCCTTCTACCTTGTCCTCTTCCACTTCTCGCTTCACTTCATTACTTTCAATCGCGTTCCTTGAGGCCAATATGATTTTTTTGTGAACAAAAACAAATAATCTATTGTTTAAAATAATTAAATCTTAATCATAATTGCAATGTTGAGGACATCGCAATGAAATTATTTTTTCATTTGTTCAGCGCCTGGACCGGACCGCCGTAGGTTCACTGAAATTAGAATAGATGAGGGTATGTTTATGCAGCATTATTAACTGCTTTTGTTTCTGTTTTGTCATCAGTGTGCATGTACAAGGAGCCGTCGCTGCACGAGCTGGAGGAGAAGCTGCTCAAGTCCTCGCGGAGTCCCACCATGAACGGTGACGAAGCAGCCAGGAGCCCCCGGAGAGCCAGGGAGGGCCGGGGCTCGGACGGGCAGCGGGAGGATGACGACGAGGACTGCACAGAGCGGGAGGGCTCGTAGCCTGCAGCGCCCCCCGCTGGAGAACTCCCATGTAACACTCCCCACTGTTCAGCACCAAACAACCGACGCCATGACGACTGAAACGCCAACCCAAACGAGCAGAGAAAAAAGAAGCAAAAAAAAAGGGCAAGAATCCTCTTTCAATCTTCTTCTTTTGGTGATGATGATTTACATTTTATGCAAAAAGCCAGGAGGCTAGCACATCTACTCTTCATCGCCGCATCGTCATAGTCACCGTGACGACAAAAAAAGCGTTTTTTTCCAAGTCGGGCGAGCGCTGAGAACTCCGAAGCTTTAAGCCATGTAGAAACATCATCGTTGCCGCCGTGTTCTTTGCGCGCTTTTCTTTTTTTAGCGATGCAAACACTTCAGCACTTTTTCAGCCACCACAGCTTCTTCTTCCTCTTGTGGCCAATCACACTTGAGCATTTTGTGTTGCCACATTGCAGATGATCTTTATGTATTTTATTTATGAACGGATAGTGATGCAAGTGTATGTCTTGACAAGATATTTATTCTTTCGAAAAAATTCATTTCTGCCCGTCATCGTCCATGTTAATATCACAGGCGGTGAATCGACTCACTTCAATCAAAACGCAACCCTGAGATTACACGTGCTCACATGTTCATGCAGCCAGTGATAATAGCCCAACCCTTACAAAGGTTAACAAGCCAAATGCTAACATATAGTGTGAAACTCCGTCGACAAGCTAAAAAAGTTAACATACAAGTTATGTCATTTAAACTGCCTCCACAAAGCAGCAACACATTTAAACTCTTTAACCATACAAGTAACAAAAGTCCTCAAGCTTAACTCTAACATATACTGTAATATGAAATGCCATAGAATGTGTTTCACCTGGATTTGAGTGACAGGAGGTTTTTTTTTTTGTGCGTGGGTATGGGGTTGTAACCAACACAGACTTGAGTTGGAAAACAAGCTTTGGTTTAAAAGATGAGAGCTTCAATTCAAAGCCAATCTAAAGAACGCATTTGAATAAGTACTGTCTCATGTCGTGAGATAGTTCTCGAATGTTCTTTTATTGGAGCGATGCAAACCCCTAGTAGATGGAGATGTGTTTCCCCTTTGATCTATTATTATTATAAAACTATTCTTGCGCATACGGTTATGGCCTTAGATAGGAAATTCCGCCAAAGTGCAATAGTATGGTACAGAGAACATCTATGTATCTCATATCAAGCATGTATGTCGTCCACACAATTTTCATAGGTCGTCTACATCACCGCTTATCGAATGAACATTTCCCACATTTCTATGACAAAGCTTTTTTGCCAAGCGAGCATCTGGACTGGATGCAGCTGCAGTGTGCATGCCAGGCCACTAGTGGGCTCTATTTAGCAAGCATATGAGTGAGAGTGCACTTAACTTTTTTTTTCCCCTTTTGTGCGCTACCTTCTGATTGGGTCAAATCAAGGCGGGGGGGGGGGGGGGGGGGGGGGGCAATTGCAAGCGTACGAGCCAATCACAATTAAAAAAAGACTTTGATGATATCATCAAGCTTTGCCAGTCAGGTTTCATCCATTTGCCTCCAAGGTCCATACACGATTAAACTCAGTCAATTCAGAACACTAGTCTGGTATTAGTTAGGAAGTGGAATATTACGCTATTCCTTCTTAAAATTCGCAAAATGATATTTGTGTGCTTCAAATAAATGCCCACATGAGCTCGTTGATCTTATTTTTTTCAACTCAAAGATAATAATCATTGAGCCATGGTAAGGCCATTTGTTCATTTTAGTAAGTATCTAGTTTTACTAATGAGCAGAAATATCACGTTATTGGAAAAAATAACACTAATAAGACTGCGGTATCATCTTACGAGTGAGATTAAGCAGGCCATCAAGGTTAGGGAATAAATACATTCCAACTAAATTCATTTTTTTCCACCCGTCATAACACACTGAAGTCTTAAAGGGCGTGCTAAAATGTGCATGTCAGGAAGACATGACACCTTCTTATGTATTTTTAACCCTTCGCTGCTATTGTGAATGTTAATATTTATTATTGGGGAAAATAATAGGGCCAGGATGAGAATAAATTTTTTCGAAGCTGTTGCCATTCCAAAATATTTGGTGCAATAAATTCAGTCGCTAAAAATTCTGGACAATTAACCGGCCGATTAATCAATCACATAATATTTAAAATAACTGGCTTACTAACTCTTACAAAAATGAAGATTCAATTTACAAGCTTAATTTTTTACTATCACTACTGAAAGAAAATGGCGATTTTAGAAGCGCTAATCCTGGGCGATTAATCGTTGGAATCTAAACAACAATTTACAAAATATCGTCTTCCAAATGTCACTTTCTCTATTTTACCATGTTAAACAGGTAGAAAGAAAGTTTATTTTCAGGAGGCAGAAATAGTTATGTCTTATTTGTTTAATAATCTGTATTGATAATATATTGACAAAAATTCATTTTTTTATTGATTAAAAAAAAATTGACCTCCCTTTAGCCCGTCTCACCTTGACACAAAATTTTATTTTCTTTTTTGTAGCAACCACAAAGAAAGAAAAGGAAATACACAGAATATTTGCATGCGACTCCAGATAAAGTGTCCATCCAGCCGGCAGCTGAATTTCGAAGCATGCTTTGTCGTTTGTCGTTCTGTCTGTCGGGCATTGACGCGGGCAACTAACCAATCATAGCGCATGCCGCGCTGCCTCGGAGAAAGTTTTCCAATCGGAATTTCTGGTATCGTTTAAAGAACGTTGGATGTTTGTGAAGGATCTCTAAACAAGTTGTGTGATGTTTTGAGGGACGCAAAATCAAAGCTGGAAATTTTCCATGTGAATTAAGCAAATGAAAGTACAGTGAACCTTAACGACGACACTGATTTACACGTTTTTTTTCGAGTTAGAGCTACCAAGTGCGTAAGTCTTTTTTTTTTATTGACAATGACAGCTCAAAAGTGAAAAATCTAAATTTGGTGTACTCGTTAATGTCGCTGTCATCACTAGTGTCTTATAATGTTTTTTATTCTCTATTGGGAACAAACTTTGTTTAAATCATTTTAGCCGATAAAATGATTGGAAAAGAAAAGATGATGTCATAACCAAGCAAGCAGAGGCAGCTGGTGGGCCATGGTGAACCGTTGTTGAACCTGCGGCAGCCTGATTTTTTTTATTTTTTTGCATTTTTGTTTGTGCTAGCTGATGTTTACGCCTTATCCCAGACACGCTTATCATGTAGTAGAAAATATCATTGCAAATACTCAGCAGCAGGATGAAAAGATGATTGAAAAATAAAATTTCAAAAGGAATGATATGTTTATTGCCTGGTGTTTTTTTTTTTTTAAATCACAAATTAGGGGGCATGAAAAACGGGAAAATATCATCTGGCAATAGCAAAGAAGCTAAAGTTGCTGTGTTGCCGTTGACTTATTTTAAGTATCTGGTAAAACGGTATAAGAATCATTGCTAAAACATAGAAAAAATCAGATTGCTATACTTTTTGTGCATGCTATTTTTAGATCAGGAACACCATTAAACAGAAAACATTTACAGTTTATGTACAATTGAAAAAAAAAAAAAACAATTCAAGATTTAATGTCACATATTTGGTATGAAAAAAAGAACCAAAATCAAGATACAAAGCACTTAAGCAGCTAATTTAATTCCTGAATGACAGACAATATAACACAAACAGATATTTAGTCAACACGAATGACAAAAGGTATCACTTCAAAAAAAAGAATCCAGGCTTACAACACATTCAAAGTAACTTCATGAGCATATTAAATACATTTTTACATTCATGTGGCCAGTATAAAAGATGCACCAAAAACAAGTAATATGAAGCAACGCCATCCAGTGTAATTAACGCGTTGTACCGTCATTGTCAATTCTTAGATTATTCCAGTATACCCAGACTCAAAATAGCATTACAGTATGCCATCGTATCCATGAGAGTATTTGCGTCATAGCGATCATAAAACACAAGAAAAACAGTGCAAATAAATACATCAAGTCTCATTCTGATGATGTCATTATAGTTTATAGATAGTAGAACAAATGGTCACATGATCCCAGTGGTCTTGGTACATCCCATCATAATTAAGCAAAGGCAGCACACACAAGTATAGAAACAACATGCAAATGAGCTGGATGGATATGCAAATGTGACGACATCACGCGGTTCTAGCGGGAAAGTCCGCAACCGATCACATTGCTCGCTGCCGTAGAGCCCCGCCCTCAATGTTTGTTCTGCTGCCCGTCACATCGCCATTGCCCGGCAATAAGGGAAGCAGCTCTGGAAAGACATGAGATGTTTCGAAATAAAACTTCCCACAAAGAATGTCATCTATTCTCTTACTGTCGTTTGAATTTCCAAATTAAAACTTTCTGTTCAGTATTTCAACTTGAATCTTGGCTTATAGCTTTTCTGCAAAATAAAACTTCCTGCCCGTGACTCTCTTTTCCAAATTTCTCCTTCTTCTGAAATATGTAACTTTTCAAAATAAGATTTCCTACTTTTGTTGTTTCATTTTCCTTTCTTCTGTAAAGTTTGACCTCACAGCTTCTTTAACATTTTTCTTTTCAAAACAAAATTTCCTGTCTAGCATCCTACCTTTCATCTCAGTTCCCATCGCTCCTTCATCCTCGTGTTTGTTGTGTCTTGCACTCTTGTTCTTTTCCGGCTCTTCCTTGTGGATGTCAAGCCGGTCTGGTTTGGCCGCCCCTTCGGCGGCCTTCTTGGCGTCCACTGTGTCCATCTTGACCAGACATAGTGTCTGCAGCAGACCCATGGCGTCAAAGTCCTCACCCGAGCATTCTCCTCCTTTCTTCAGCAACTCCAGCACCTATACACAATTAAGACATCATTAAATAATGACATAGATGAGACTTATTGGACCAAAAAAGACAGAATTGAACATATTAGGAGACATCATTGGACACGGACGGACATAATGGGACACTGAGGGACACAATAGGACATGTTATTGGGCACTGCAGAAACAAAACAGGGACCTTATAGAGCAATTTGGATTATGTTTCGCATACACCCGGACCTTGATGTACTTGTAGGACTTGAGTTCGCTGATGTTCTCCTCCAGGAAGAGCAGGTAGAGGGAGAGGTCATCCCATTGGCCGCTGGGCGTTGGCAGGACACTCACAGTGGGCAGCGATTGGTAGGTTTCCAGGAAGTGGGCGTAGCGGTGACATAGAAGGGGGCGGAGACTGGCATAGATCACCACGGGAACCAGCGCAGAGAAGATGATCAAGTTGACCAGGCTGGGAGGAGAACGCTTCCGGTTGACTTTCAAAATAAAACATCCTTTCCAGCAGTTTCCATTCTTCTGAATTTTCAAAGTAAAACTTCCAGCGGGTCCCATTGTTATGTAAAGGTTGGTTTTTCAAAATAAAATTCCTGCCTCTTACTTTTCATCTGGTCACTGTCCTTCTGCAGTGTTTGTCTTTTTCTAATTTTTTTTTTTTTTTTTGCTAAGACAGCATGTCATCAAGTTTCATGTTAAGTGTCTATCCTTATGACATTTCAAAACACAACTTCCTGCAGAGCATTACCTCATAGTTACCTCATAGTTTCATCATTTGTCCTCAAAAGCAAGAGCTTCTCAGGTTCCATCCACCCAAAATGTTTGCATTTTCAAAATAAAGGTTCGTGCCCAGTATCTTACCTTTGATTTTTGGCTCTATACTGCTGCAATTTTGGCTTTACAAAATCAAACTTCTTCCCAGTATCTCGACTTTCTCAATTTCTATTTGTCAGACCTTCCAAAATAAAATGCCCTTTCCAGCCTCTCACATTTCATCCGACTTTTCAAAATAAAATATCCTGCCCAGTGGCTCACTTCTGAGCTTTTCAACTGTACGATGCCTTGCCTTTTACGTATCGTTGGCATTCTTCTGACTTTTCAAAATAAAACTTCCTATCCAGCATATGTCACATTTCAAATCTTCATTGTTTTGAATCCCTGTACCCCCTTTCATAGCAGTTTCCATCCTTTTCTGCTATTCCATTTTTCAAAAGAAAACATTCCCGTTGAGCATTTCTTCCTGTCCCACTTTCAAAGCTTTTGTAACGTATTTGCCTTTTCAAAATAAAACACTCCGCATGCATGTACCTGAGCAGCGTGAAGACTCCCACGGCGATGAGCTTGCACTGAACCTTGTCCGGGACGGTGGAGTCGTTGGCCAGCAGGCCCACCCTCAGCGTGCAGCCAAAGTCGTCGGTGAGCGAGGCCAAACGCAGGTAGTAGGCCAGGTAGAGGCAGGCGCACAGCAGCGTGGCCAAAGTCAGCCCTCGGCACAACAGGTAGCGAGCCAGCAGGACTCGAGAGCAACGCTTGGTCATCAGGAACTTCTCCACCAGCGGGTAGTTGAAGCAGCCCTCCGTTGGGTCGCTGCAACTTGGCATGGAAAAAATGTTACGGTGAGATGGAAACATTGATGAAAAAGTGAAAGAAGTGTTAATGCAAACAAAAATACCCAAAAATAGCCAATTAAAAAACTAAAAACACTGCATTCAAAAAAGGATCAAATTGGGAAAAAAAAAAATAAATAAGAGTGGCGAGAGCGTACCTATCAGCTCCCTGCGAAGCGTCGGTTGTCATTCGTTTGGCGAGCGTGACGGCTCGGTTGTAGCATCGGTCCAGCTCCTCCATGATGAAGCCAAGGTCCGACTGCAGCAATGGCGCCGACCAGAACCTCCAGAACAGCGCCGGACTGTACGTCAGCATGGCCACCAGCAGCAGGATGTACGGGAAGAACTGTGACCCAAACACACGTGAGTGAGTGAGTGAGTGAGTGAGTGAGTGAGTGAGTGAGTGAGTGAGTGAGTGAGTGAGTGAGTGAGTGAGTGAGTGAGTGAGTGAGTGAGTGAGTGAGTGTTGAGTGAGCGAGCGAGTGAGCAAGCGAGTACCTTGTGCAACCACAAAGGCAGCGTGTGTGTATGCACAGAGGCCCAGCAATACGAGTCCACATACGCCGCCTGTCTCCATGAGAAGTTGCTAGGAGCGAAGCAGCTGATCTGAGTCCCTGAAGGCAACAAACAAACGAAAACACAACTCACCAAACAAACCTCACCATGTGAAACTCCTCATTTTCATAGTAAGTCATCACTATACTGGAACAAGACTCCCGCCAAATTCCAAATATGGTCACACACAATGATGCAACATCATATTTGGACTTGCTTGCTAGTGAGCTGCTTTTAAACCTATAGGACTGTACTATAGTTAATTTGTGACATCAAAGGGAAAGAAAAAACTAAATTCCATACTGCAAAGTCGAATTTCTGTTTGTTAGCTTGTTATCAGGCTATTTTCTGGTTCACCAGGGAGGGTGGGAAAATGGCTACATTTTTTCATCTTTTTTTCATCTATTCGAATGGTTGAGTGGCAACCTCGAAAAAAAGTCCTGCATGACATTTGTATTTGAGAGCCTTTGAGCAATATAGCTAATTCCTAGTACAATGGTGACATAATGGTGAATGGGGTCGCTTCTGAATAAGGCATAAGTGAATAATGGCACTGACCGACGGACACTTCCTGCGCGAAGGCCAGAGAGATGAGGAGGAGAGGAAGACCCACGGCCACGCAGGTCACCATCTTGTCCACAGCCAGCTCGGTGCGTATGCTGCGGTATCGGGCCTGGTTGGGATCCTTCAGGAGGAAGTCGCTGAACACATACTCGGTGGCCACGTGGGCGATGGCCATGATCAAGCACTGAGACACAAGATTAAGTACAGCTCTATAACTAACATCTTGTTACATTAAAACCTTATGTAACATGTTTTGAAATACCTGAAATAACACGCTAGTCTCCATTATTATACTTGCGTTATTATAATAGGACCATTTCCCGAAATTATACGGGAAGTCGGGCATTTTGGTTTGAAGCTGTCAGTTTATGTGAATTTGGCAATTAAAAAAAAAAATAAAAATAAAAAAAAAAACCCTGAAACCATTTTCACTGACAACAAATCGAGTGAACTGGTCTATCATAACGAGGTGCATCAAAAACTGTCAAGAACCCATCCCTGGTATTGCACAGGAAGTCAGCCATTTTAGCAGAAAGCATCCATTTTGCCCACTAGAATTTTGACAAATTGTTAAGCTCCTGCCATCAGTTATACTGATCGACACTAATTTGGCTGGACATGAAATAAATGCACCAAAAACCCTAAAGGAGCCATGCCCCAAATTAAACAGGAAACAGGCTAGTTTGGGCAAATTCCAGGGCTTGTATGCTGACAAACCGAGACAAAGAAATTTCTTAAACTAAACTGTGATGCTTTTGAGCATATACCATCTGATGTGGATGGAACATTACATCAATTATGATGAGGTTTCGACACTAGATTTTGAGGGCTACCTGCAGCTTTTTGTTTTGATAAAAATGGAAGCCGGTCACGATGAGAGCGTCATTGACACTGGTACGTAGACCGCAGACGGGTGGTAAAAGTTGCCAAACCAAAATCGTGACGCCCAATGTGACTCATGACTTGAGATTCAAATGACACACAACAGACATCACATGAAGCATTCTGTGAGTGTTTTTAAATTTAATGCCAAACTTCCTTATAATCTTGATCAAATTAGTAGTAAACACAAGACACGTGTTAAGGGTGTCTCATAACCTTCCAATAATGACAGTACAGTATATAGATTACAGTACGTACATTTCCCTGGGATGAATAGTGTCTATTATCAGTGTACTGTACGTGAGTAATGAGTCGTGAAAATGAGTGAAAATGTGCTCGAAGCTGTGACACTCCCCATTTATCATCAAACATTTGGATAAATTTAAATTGTCAACATGCTGCCTGTTTCAGGAAAATATCATTCTGCCGCACAAAAACGCGCCACTAATGTTACAAAAATACAGCAGACATGAACGAGCTTGTCTGAGGCATCCATCGCTCTTGCTGCATTGCATTGAATGTGCAGCTGTCTGCTTGCAGGTTAAAAATAAAAGCAAGTACAAAACAAGCTGCATCAACAACTGCAACGCAACTTCTCCATGAACATTAGTTTTTCTTTTACTTCACAACAGACGTTTGTCAAGTGATGTACGTTTACTTTCTTTTTGATTTTACAAAAAAAGTTGAATGAAGCGAATGTTGTTTTATTAACACTTATCACACAATCATATGCATGGATGCGTCACTCAAGAATTATTGAAAATTGATTGGAAAAAACGAGTAGTTAAAAAACAAATTAAAGCATCGAAATGTTACTCACCTTTCCGTTCTTTACAAGTGGCTCACTACTCTAGCATGGCTGTGTTCACAACATGTTTGGAGTTTTCGAGGCTGAGTTGAAGAAGTTAGAACATGTGTCCAGCGACTGATTCAACAGTTGGAACAAAAGATAACTTTCACTACGAAACCACTTCCGGTAGCATTTATCGCGATGCATTCAGGGACGCAATGATGGCTCGGACTTTTAAAACTATTTCCTTCACGTCCCTAAGAGAGGCTCGTTTATGATTTAATGTTTTTCTTTTTTGAAATCATTGTATTTGTTCACTTGCGACTTTGATGGGGCGAGGAAGAACGTTGAACGCTATCTATCTATCTATCTATCTATCTATCTATCTATCTATCTATCTATCTATCTATCTATCTATCTATCTATCTATCTATCTATCTATCTATCTATCTATCTGTCTGTCTGTCTGTCTGTCTGTCTGTCTACCTGTCCTATATGCGTATCTTTCTGTCTTATATTGGTATGTTTTTCATCTCCAAGCGCCACATAACGCTCGCTTTTAATTTGCAAAGCATCGTTATGCTTCAAAAAAAGTAAACAAGTTTGCCATGAGTCGTTTCGGATTAATTTACCGTGCACGTTTGGTTATTTACTGCAAAAACACACACACACACTCTGCTGTTGTTTTACTATCGCGATAATTTCTTAGAAGTCATATATTCTCACGTTGGAGTCAAGTTATAATTGCACACAAAAAATACCGCCATCGTTTTGTTGTAGATTAAAAACAATATTGACAAGTAAACCTGAGTTTCTGTGGTGTATGTTTTTATGCTGAAAAGCTAAACCGGAAATTTTAAACTTCCTACAACCGCTGCCTTGGGAGCCTGTGTCCCCCATTCATTCCCTTTGACTAGCATCCCTCCCAGCCGCGGCCGGCCCTCCCCTCCCGCTTCAGTCCGCCTGGAAAGATGGCTGCTCCGGCGTTGCTGAGGAGCTCCGAGCCGGCGCTGTGCCCGAGCTTCGCGGAGGTCTGCTCGTTTCTGGAGCGCTACGGGGCCGCCCTAGATCTGCCCGAGATGACGTTCCCGCAAATGGAGGGCTACCTGCGCGACAAGACGTCAGGTGAGAGTTGTTGTTGGGTTTTTTTTTTGCTAATGTTGTGGCGAAGGGAAGAAGTGGCGGAAAAGCTGCGACACTCGGAGGAGAAGGAAGGGGAGAAGGGGGGCACCCCGGCACCATCACCACCATCATCGCGAGGATGGTGAGGGTGACGACGATGTGTGTTGGCTCTGGAGAACATCACTCGTCCACGTAGGATGTTGCAGCATGTAACGACATTTTAGCCTTGCTTTTCAGTCTTCCGCCATTTGTCCACCAAGCACCCTAAAATGAGAACAAGTTCCCAAGTTTGGAATCGAAGAAGGCTAACATGAAGCTAGCGTCCTTTTAAAAATAGCGTTCACTCATTTGACGTAGAAATGGAAAAAAGGCAAGCACGTTAAGTTTGTAGCTCAGAAGTGTCCCGTGTTTCTAATGTGCGACGAGACGAGGTGAATGTTGTGTGAAAGAGAAGACGGGCAACACTTCAAATTGGGTAAACGTGAAGAAGGTAGCCATGATGCAGCCTGGTTAGCGCCTCCGTCTCGTCAGGTGTACTTTTATGCTTTCGCGGCAACAGGAACCGAATCGTAGCTTGACTTTCAACTTCATTTTTGTTTCTTTTTTAAACAGTATGATTTTAATCTTCACGGTGAAAAACGAGAGCGGGAGAATGGTTAAAAAACAGTGGATGAGAATTGGTGGCTGTCAAATGTGCGCATGCGCAGCATGGGCCTTCGCAGCAGGCTAACTCGCACTTAGCATTGATGCTGAGAGTTGATACGAGGTGAATTTGTGGTTATTGTCTTTAATTTGGCATATTTAATCTCAATAAATGCCACTACAAGTTTACGCTTTGACTGTAAAATGCTCACGACAGCTTTGTTAATCAAGTAATTTAGTTTTGAATGTCGTATGACGTCGTAACCGAGATTTACAACATTTGGGATCCCATGAGGATTTAATAATATATCTAGATGACGGTTTGCACTTATTTACTCTTAATAAGTTGTATTAATTATAAGTGTATTAATATAATACATTATTTAAAGGAAGGGTTGCACTGAAGTCCACGTTTAATATATTAAGGTACATTATTTTGAAACTAGGTGTCGCTTTCAGGGACAATCTGAAATCATAGGTTGAAAATGAGACACGTTTATTTGCCTAGCTATGTATGTACCAGTTCTTTACTTAAATTACTTTTTAGTTGACGCTAGTCCAAACAAGTGAACCATACCTGCATATGTTTAAAGTTTTGCATTTCCAGTTAGTTTCAATTTCTTTTTCAGTTCCCAAACCTCTCGTAGAACTTCATGTGAAACTGCTCCGAAAGCTTGGCAAGAGCGTGACGGCGGAACGCTGGGAAAAATACCTGGCCAAAGTAAGTGAAGCACTTATTTGGTCCTAAGTTGACTTTTAATCTACGTGAAAGTGAGTCTTCACAGAGCTAAATGTGCTGTTTATCATTTTGTAGAGTTGCCAGGAGCTGAACAGCGCCTGGGCGTGGGAACTGGAACAGAATGGCTATCAGGACATGTCCATGGAGTGCAAGTCCAGCATCCTCAAAGTATGACTTTTCCTAATATTCAAATTATCCATTGAAAGAACCTGTTACGATTAGACCCAATCCGACAAAGATTGTGCAGATGTGTCACAATGTCACATAAATGTGTGACTTGATTAACCTGGTTGATTTCTTTTTTGTTGTTGTAGCTTTCTGTCTTTAAAAGCGCTTAAGTTCTTAAGAATGACTAAGAAGGATTTTGTGACTGCTGTCTATTCTATTGTCCTTTTCTGTATTTTCCTAGTATCTTTGTGAGTGCCAGTTTGATGATAACTTCAAGTTCAAAGCGGTGATCAATGAGGAGGAGCCAGACAAGATGCGCCTGCAGCCCATCGGGCGGGACAAGCAGGGCCTGATGTACTGGTTACAGCTGGACCAGGAGCAGAACATCCGTCTGTACACGGAGGAGCAGGATGACCTGGACGGCTCCACATGGAGGTGTATCGTCAGGTAACGGAACTAAATAGAGGGTCTGTTTTGCTATCCGACGCATTTCTCCCAACCCACCTGTCCTTCCTGATGTACCCATCAGGACTCGCAATGACCTGGCTGATGCTTTGGAGCTCCTGAAGGCCCAGGTCTTTCCAAACCTGAACCAGGACCAAGATCAAAAACTGTTTGAATCTGGCAGCAGCAGTCCTGCTCACAGAGAAACGGGTAAGTGAATAAAGAATAAGTGGTTTTAAGTTGTTACCCCAATTTTTATTATTGAAATTAATATGACACACAGTCAACAGGATATACTGTAGTTGCTATCTTGCAGAATCCCTGCATGTATTCTCAAGTTACCGAACACTTTATTATTGAAGTTGCCTTTATAACTTTTAGCTGCCTGACGTACTTTCTTCCACACGAAAGCCTTTTGACTTTTGACGGAAACAAGACAAGTGCGAGGCAATGTACGCGCGCATCAACGTAAATGCTGAAACTAATGTCGCAACAATAAAACAATTTGAAGTTTCAATGCCTTCTGCTTTATTTAATTTGAAATTGAGGTCTCCAGAAATCGTGGATCGGTTGCTCTTCGCTGTGTTTGGGGATTGAAAATGAGGAGATAAAAAACCTCAATTTGTACACGAAGGAATACAGTACTTAAATGTATCTAATCTGACTTGAGATTGTCCATCAATATTTTTTTACTCATTATAACTTTCAATCTTGGGGTGACATAATCCCTCATGACTCCAATGGAATGAAGACGCGACATTACAACACTTTGCGGACAGTTGAAGTGCGTTAATTTACTCAAATGCAGACCAAAATCAACTAGGATTGATCCCCAAATGTCTTTAATGAGCAAAAGTGCTTAAGTAAATTGATGGATTTTATTTGAGTCATAGTGAGTGAAGAAAAAAATACAACTGCCTCAACACAACATTCTCTTCTCAGAGGATGTCGCTGACAATGTGAAAGTTGAACAAGAGGAGAAACCCCTTGAACAAGGTAAGAGACGCATTACATAAGTAGCCTTTACCTAGGCCTGGGTGACTTAATCAGTATTATCATTTTTTAAAGTTTTTTTTTTTTACTCACAGTGATTTACGTTTTGATCTTTTTAAACTGCTTCTGTAATTCCAAAAGCATCCTCTCTTGTGCTAGTTTAGATACCTTGTTATCATATTTGTTTTTTTAAGCATAGGAAAAAAAAATCTGAAATTATACATTTTAGTGCAAATAAGGCTTTTGATTTGCTGCTTCTAGCGGGAAATGAAGAGCAGATGGCAAGCATCAAGCAGGAGGCGAAAGAGGAAAAGACCGGTGATCAAGTGCCTCCCATTGATAACCATGTGAGCACCATCACTTCGGTCATCAAATCCAAGTGCAAGGATGGCTCTGTCGTCATGACGACAGTGCCTAAGCAGGAAGAAGAGGCCGAGCGCGCCGTGGTCAGGAGCAGCCAACAGGCTAAGATACCGCTGAAGAAGCGGGAGCTGAAGCTGGCCGAAAGCTACCATGCCAACCACCTTAACAACAACAACAATAGCAGCACCAGCAGCATCATAGTATGCAACCCCACAGTCATACAGAGCAAGGAAGCCTCATTAGCGCCATCCAGTGGCCAAGCGCCACCACAACACCCTGAACTGACTAACGGGAGATCGTCAATCGTGACTTGTCACGTGGGCGTCATCCGTGGGCCAACGTCCAATGAAGATAATGGCTGCAAAACGGCGGAGGAAGAGAAGAACATACAGGGATCCAACGCAAATACGGAAAGTATGGAATTTCATTTAATTCATTTACACCTCTAGAAAAAGTAAGAAAAATGGAAATTACAGTGATCCCCATTGGTGAAAATTTGCAGTTATGCAGAAACCAGCCAGGACAAATATAAATAAATCAATAATAGATTTGGCCACTTCATTTCAACATTTCAACACACTGCAACAATACTTAAAAAGCACATTTTGCATTAAAACACACATTAAATTATTTTCTCGCAACTTTTTTTTTCACTCACTTGATGTCAATAAATGAGAATGTATCATGAGTTCAATTTGAGGAAACAAAGAGATTCTTGCTCACAAAATGTATCCATATATTCAAGCTGTTTGTCACTCCCAGTTGAGGTTTAAAACATAAAAAATAAACATTGCACTGTATATTTAAGAACCAAACTGTTAAACCAACCCATATACAGTATTTTTCATTTAACAAATATCCACTAGGTTTATGCTAATTCATAATGCAAAAGGAAATGACATTGTTACAGGAATTGGCATAGAATGTTGCACATGTCTGAAGTTGTTGCATTTAAGTATTTAAAATGCCTGAAGACATTTACGTCTTTTAAACTCATTTTACATTAACTTTAAAAATAAATAACGTCTTAGTTATTTGTTTGCAAAAACATGCGCCACAAATAACTGCCGAAATTGTACCTTTTGCTCACAACCCAAGCTAAACATTGCTTCTCCCCTGCATCCAAAGATCTTTGTCAAAATTAATGACTTTAACATACAGTACTTTCTTGACCCCAGTTCCGACCATTGGCTTTAACTTGCCAACATTTAGTTGATGTTTAGTTTTTCAGTGGATAGCTATGGCTTAGGTTCCATGGGAAAAAAAACCCCAAATAAATTGACAAAATGCAAATTGACAAATTGTAAACTGTGGAGCTTCAATGTACATATTCAGGATAATGATAACAACCAAAACAAAAACTCAAATGTCACAAATTATAACATACCAAGATTTATTTAATTTATTAATTAATTTTTCCAACAAATCTGGTAACTATAGTTTGGAAAAGATATGAATTTTCAATATTTGAAATGTGTAGGAACCCCGGAGGTTGGACGGCAATCGGTGCTGGTGAGGAACGAGCCTGTCGCCGCAGAGACAGCACGCATCGACCAGGGTGCAAAAACAACTGCCGACAAAGAAACCGATGAAAGTGTCCTTCAGAGAGAAGATGATGACTTGGAAACACGAGAACTTGACGTGGAAAAAGAAGAAAGCAAAGATGAACATCGGAAGGATGTGAGCACTTTAGTACAAGAGGAAGCAGATTTGAAGGAAAAGGAAGGCGTCAATGGTGATCTGCCAGATCAGTCAAGTGAGAAGGATGCCAGGGAAAAGATACGGCCACGGGAGCAAGCCTCCTCAGAGCTCCAGAAGGAAGGAATCCGCTTGAAGATCAAGATCCCACCTCATCGTAGGAACAAGCTGAAGACCAAGGGGCAGCAGAAGGAGGTGTCGGAGGTGGGGATGGGGAGGTCCCTCAGGAGGTCTGCTAGAATCTCTAGGTTTGTAAACCCCGTCAAACATGACCAACGTGACCCTAAAAATTGGGTCACTCATTGTTTATGAATATAACACTTAATAATGACAAATTTTTAAATCTCCTCTTCTTTTTAAGATTTGGGAAAATAAGAATAATTGTAATGCCTCCAATATTGGGATGGTGATTTATTGTGCAAATATATTATCCAGGATTCTTTTCCTCTGAATCGACCACACGGTATTAATTAAGCTGCACTACAATAAACAGCAGCAGATGCACAATGCAGTATGCATAAACGTTTTTGTTTTAGAGGTTTGGTTTTTGTTAGTTATGGTCACTGAACCATTGATTAAAATCAAAAAAGTTTATCTGCTGAAGTGGAGTTGTTAACCTTCACTTTGACTTGCAGTTGTTAAATGTTCACTATAAAAATGTCACTAAAATTTACTCAAAATTATGTCGTGTAGTGTTTTTTAGATTTGCAATTTGCATTCTATGACACTGTAATGTTTTTATTTTCATTTCTTTTAATACCCCCACCCTCATTAACGGGCATCAACGTCCACATAAATAATGTAAAATATGCTAAATGGATAAATTATGTGTAAATTTCACTTCTGGGTATTTCTTCGGTGCCATTGTCGAAACAATTGGTTTTCACTGAATTCCTTGTCCCATGCAAAAATATTTTGAAACGGAAAAAAACATCGACAAAAATCCCACCTGAACTTGCTTAGTTGCCCAATATTTTTCGCAGTCATCTCTTTTGTCAATCTTGCAGGCCGAGCTCCAAGGCAGCCGAGAGCCCGAAGAAAAAGAAAGGCCAACAAAAACAGTTTACAGAAGAAGACGAAGAAGAGGAGGAAGAAGATGAAGATGATGAAGAGCAGAGTGCTGCTGCCATAAAAGAACAAAAAGCAAAAGTTGGCGTCCAAATGAGAAAGCGCAGGGTAAAGTAGCCTTTTTTACACTCTACCATTGTAACTCATTTTATTGACCGATTAGGCATGACATGGAGACTAGCATCTAATTGGAAAAAAAAATCAAAAGTCTTTCCCATTTTGTGCACAAAATGTAAACATGGCATCCGAGAAGAAAGCAACTGAAAGAAAAGAATGGACTTCTGGATTTAAAACCATTTCACAGAACAGATATTTGTGTTTTGTTTGTAAATGTTCAGGGTAAGCGGAGAAACCGGCACCCCCGCTGGTCCAACATCAAGCGCCACAAACAGAATGAACTAGATGACGAAACGGCGGCAAATAAAACTGGAGGAGGCGAGGAGGCCAGCGAAGGAGGAAGCCACTCAGACAACTCATGCCACTCCGAGGACGTTCCCAAGGAGGACGCCTGCACTCACTGCGGCCTCCCAAACCACCCAGAACTTGTGAGTTTTTGTTTTCTTCCTGATTGATATAATTCGAGAAACTTGCAGTGACTTCATCTCGTTTGCGTTCGTCATCCTTAGATTCTGTTGTGCGACTCGTGTGACAGCGGATATCACACAGCCTGTCTACGACCGCCACTCATGCTCATCCCAGATGGCGAATGGTTCTGCCCGCCCTGCCAGCATGTAAGTCACCCTCAAAATTCCCGTAATGATAGGATTTTTAATGACAAAGAAATCAACAGAAAACTTTGAGAACTCAAAAGCAAGCAACATTCATCTACAGATATAAATCATTCGTGTTTAGTCTGGCCTGGGTTAACTCCTATTCTCTTAAATCATGTTTCACATTTTATACACCTAATATAGCATATTTACTATATCATATTTGTTTTATTGGTGTATATTTACCAGATAGCAAGCTATCTCGACAACAGTGCTGCTAATAATTTGTTTTTTGTTCATGCAGAAACTGCTTTGTGAGAGACTGGAGGAGCAGCTACTCAACTTGGACAGTGCACTAAAAAAGCGGGAGCGTGCTGAGAGAAGGTACACGCACCCACGCACACACACACACACACGCACACATTTGTTATCTGAGTGAGTTTGTTCCATTTACATAATGCATTTCCGATGCCCTAACCCTTACATCACAAAATTCTATTCAAACCTAAACTCTAAAACTAAGGCTTGATCCTCAAAAAGAAGCCTGGACTAGAGGAGTTCAGCAAAATGTCCCCACACAGACAAGAGGTCTCCACAAAGATTGTAAAACCTGGAATTTGATCCTCACCACGTAGTAAAAATGAAAACACATACAGACTAATTAATACATCGCAAATTATTCAAGCAGCATATATACTAACGAGTTGATGAGTTTACTCTCAAAAGTCATATCTGTTTGTATTAGGCGAGAACGACTGGTGTACGTTGGGATCAGCGTGGAGAACATAATCCCTGTGAGTCCAGCACAAAATGGCAAACCTCTTAAAATTTACAAGAAACTCGATGTTGAGACATGTTATGGTGTCGTCACAGGGAAACGAGGAAGATGAAAAGACGGCAAAAAAAAAAGATGCCAAGAAGAGTAAAAATCTAGGGAGGAGGTCCACCAGAGCCAGGAAGCACATCAGCTACAGGTTAGTTTGGAGCTGCTCATACTTGGCTACGTCAACTGGTTGAATGTTTTTACCTCTTTAGTTTGCATCACTGGGTTTAGTGTGTTTACAATTTGGTTGAGTGGTCCATAAACTAAATGTGACTATTTTTGCGTCAGGTTTGACGACTTTGATGACGCCATCGATGAGGCCATCGAGGAAGACATTGGTGACATAAACAGTGGTGGGTGGACCACATTAGGGGAAAAAAAGCTTCATTTTGGTGTTTGTTTCGCTGCCATATTTTTTTATATACTGGCCAATTGTGTTCATCCACTCAAATGTAAATGTGTAAGCAAGGTCTTCGTTTGTACAAAAGCATTTTTTTTTTTATTGTTTGCAGTGTTCACAGAAAAACGTCTGGTTCTAATGAGCCAAATGTATGCTCATATTTTACTTTTTTTTTTTTGGTATGACAGTAAGCGGTTCCATTTTGAGTAAACCGTTTATTGCAGCTGCTTCACACGAGAACCTTCCCTAATAACAATGTCATATCAGGGGCAGGCAGAGACATTGCCGCTGGCACCGAATTGTCCGAGCACGGCACGGCGAGCCGCCGCCGGCCGATGTTGCTGGCCACGCAGAACAGGAAGCGGCGACGTCTGAACGACCTGGAGAGCGACAGCACGGCAGCAGAGAGCGAGGACGACTTTACGCTCAGCAACAGGTGACGTCATCCTCACTGAGACAAAATTGAGGTTTGGAGCGGAGGGTAGGCAAATGAGCTGCAGTTCAACTGGCTCAGAAAAGAGAATAAATAATTAAATAATTAAACAATAAGTAATTATCCATATACAGCAGGGGTGTCAAACATACAGCCTGCGGGATGATTCTGGCCCGCAAAGGCGAGATGATTTTGTAATGTCAAGTATAAAAATGAGCAGATTTAAAAAAAAAAAAAAATAGTAATGAGAAACTTGAAATGTTTTATTCTTAATAGCAACGTTACTGTTTTATGATTAATAGTGATGTTAACAAATAACAATAAATCTGAAGTTGTTGTTGTTTGAAAGTTATATAAATATATGTTGTGATTTGATTGGTCCGTCCCGCTTGGGAATAGATTTTCCTCCTTGCTGCCCGCAAGCTAAACTGAGTTTGACGCCCCTATACAGTCAATATATTTAATTTTGTTTAGTAATGATTGCTGAATTTATATTTGTATGTAATGCAAAAGTAGTGAATCAAAAAATTTTACATATAGATTACTTTTTTTTAAAAAATATGAAAATACACAATAAAACAAAATTATTTTACCATTAATTAGTTATATTATAACTAACATTAAGTAGTTATATGATGACCATAAAACAGTTTTACATTTTTTATTTATACTTACTCATTGTACACAATATAGTAAAGAAATAGTATAAGCAAATAAATGTTTTAAATGATTAAAACTAATGTTTTAAGTGATTGCATATATTTGTTGTAAATATTAGAAAGACAGCTATCAAAATTAAAACATGTTTATCACTGTAATTCCCTGAATAAGACGCACCTGTGTATACTGGAGGATACACCCTTAGTTTCGGGGTCAAATTATGGTATTTTCTATGTTACTGTATATAAAACACACCAACACTTTGGCAGCAATGTATAAACTATAGCAAAACAGAATAAATGTATTGTTTTGTATTCATATCCAATCAAATTTTATTATGTTCATATCCGTAAGTTATACATTTGTTGCGCGTTTAAGTGTGTTGCAGGTTTCCCATATTGTAAACCTTGATTGAACGCCTCGCCAGTGTAACATTGAATGTGTGCGAAGCAGTTGTTTTTCCTTTTCCTCAAGACGCAGCTCGAGTTCATTTTACGATTAATACGATTTTCACCAAGTGTTTCATTGTGTGTAAAAGACCATGATTAATAAACGAGTCAAATACAATACCTTTCGGTCTTCTCCACGTGGAGCACTTGGCTGCATACCTTGCCATATTTAATTGACTCAACTGCAGACATCAGAACTTATATATGATCCTCTCTGTTTTAGTAATTTTCCTGTGTGTGAACAAGGATGGACTCAGGCGGTGGTTCAGTCTGCTTGCTTCTTTTATTGAAAAGCTGCCCTAAGTTACCGTTTTATGGAACATAGCCATACTTTTGGCCCTCATTTTTGGGGAAAAAAAGTGCATCCTATATTACGGTATATTACGGGATTACGGTATTTTATATTAAAATATGTACTTTGTACGGCACACTTTTTATTTTTTTACCACAGCATATCTGTCCTTTTAACAACAAAAAAATCCAGTGTTGTCTTTGGGCACAAAAGTTTCCCCAACCCAAGTTTAAATTATTTATGAGTGTAACTTGCTGAAATGTTCTTGTTCAGCTCTGAGGAGGAAGAATTTGGAGGCTCGGGGGCCGACGAAGACGAGGAGGAAGATGAGGACGGTGGTAGCTGGGACAGTGCGTCGCGGCCCAAACGGGCAAAAGCAGCGGGCAAACACAAAGCTGGCAGAACCAAACACCGAGTCGGGAGGCCACCGGGACGGCGGCGACAGAGGCGCTCGTCCGAAGAGGAGGAGGAGGAGGAGGAGGACGGCAGCGACGAAGGTGAGGACCGCTGAGCTCATTCATGAAGTGATAGCGTTCAAATATGCTCACGCAACTTCCTCCGACAGACTCGGATCAGTACAGTGACATGTCGGACAAAAAACGCGGCGGACTAAGGCGTGGACATCGGCAGCAGGTCAACTACCGGGAGACGTCGGAGTCGTCGGACATTTCGCGGACATCCGACACAAAGAAAGAAGGGAGACCACGAGGACGACCGCGAAAGGAACGTCTCTCTAGTGACTACAGCGACGGTCAGTGCTCCCCACAGAAATTTGAGCGATAACATAAATACAGTGACGCTTTCGTTCTTACAACTCATACTTTACACAAGTCGGAACACGCTCAGAATCAGGCTTGTTTTTTTTTTCTTCCTGGTTAGCTTTGTATGTTTGTTAGACTTTCCAATCTTTGTGCACTGTACATCCTGAACATTTTCTGACTTCTAGTCATCTATTTGTATTTTTGTGTAATTGTTGATTTTTTTTCAATCAGTACTTTTTTCTCTTCTTTTTAACTTTTTTTCTCAGTGTTTGTTTTTTCTTTTTAGTGTGGTTTAATGTGTCACAGTTCAAATATTTGTGTAATTTTCTGTTTTCGACCTTATTGTGACATCACAGAGGGGGAAACATTCAAAATGGTTTGCCACGAACATATTTACCCCCCCCCCTTCCCGTGTGGAATTTGCATGTTCTGGCCGAGGTCGCGTGCGTTCTCTCCGGGCACTCCGGCTTCCTCCTACACTCCAAAAACACGAATGACAGATGTATTGGACACTCTAAATTATCCTTCGCTGTGATTGGGTGCGTGAATGGTTGTTCGTCTCTGTGTGCCCTGCGATTGGCTGGCAACCAGTTCAGGGTGTCCCCCGCCTACTGAAGTCCACTGGGCTAGGCACCAGCAAGCCTGCGATCCTTGTGAGGATAAGTGGCTTGAGAAAATGAATGAATGAATGGATGGATGTATGGAATAAAAAGTCAATTTACGGTCATGCTGTATGTTCCCTTTGAATTTTCAAACCGCACAATATGTCCCCTTTAAAAGCTGTTTCATGTCCATTTAAAAGAATCATAATTATTCTTCCAGCATCTCCTTCCTCACGGGACTCTGAAGAAGAGGATGAAGACGAAGGTGGTCGGGGGAACAGGAAGCGAGAGAAGCGGCAAAGACTGAGAGACGACGATGACTTTTCTGATCGCCGCTCCAAAGCCAAACGGAGGCGACGCAACCAAGAGGATGATGAAGAGGCAGAAGATGATAATGGTGATGCCCAGGCGAGAGCGAAACAGCGGCGACATAAATCCTTGGAAGAAAACGCGGATAATGGCAAGAGGAAGAAAGTCCGGAGGGCGAGTATCGAAGAGGACGACCCGGAAAAGATGGGTAGAGGGAAAAGACGGGAAATGTTGTCCCAGCAACGGCGTAAGCGTCTGGCTCAGATGCTAAAAAAGAGAAGACCTTCCACGGACGAAGACGAGGATGAATCCCAAGAATCGGAGTCATCCTCTGAGGAGGACCGACCTGTCCGCAAAAGACTCAATCGCATCGACTCTGACGAGGACGAACAGGAAGAGGACTCGGAGGACACGAAAGACGACAGTGACGCTGGGGACAAGGTGCGAGGAGGACAAAGCAGAGACGGAAAATCATGGGGGGCTGCTGGAGGCGCCGCATCCAGGGACGTTGCAGCAGCGGGCGGCCGGGACAAACCTAATGGCCCCACGCACACCAAGGAGGAGGAGGAGGAGGACGACGAAGAGGCCAAGTCAGACTCGTTAAACTCTGTTCACAACAGTCCGCACTCATGATTCTTAGTCAGTTCTACTTTCTAGGCCCGGGGTTCTCAAACTTATAGATCCGGAGGAGGCTCCTTTTCCAAGGACCACCCCAAATAATCCTAACACCACTTCCACACACACACACACACACACACACACACACACACACACACACACATATATATATATATATATATATATATATATATATATATATATATATATATATATATATATATATATATATATATATATATAAAATGAGAGTAAAGTTGTGTTTTTGTTTGAGGAAAAAGTGGTCAGAACAGAGATTTATTTTGATTTCTGACAAAACTTGTAATCTTACAAGTCATATTTTTCCAAGATGTTGTAATATTCATTTAGGGTAAAATTATACTAATCATGTCATATGAATGCGGATGGAAAATACCATTTTAGAATTTATAATTTCATAACAAAGTTAAAGTTTTAACAGGGAAACACTATAACAAGTGAACTTAAAAATACAGCTTTATGCCCATAATACTTTATTAGTATTTTATTCTTAAAATACCTTTTTTTTTTTTTTTTTTTTTTTTTAATTACCGGTACCCAATTTTCGCTGTAACTGTGCAGCAACAAATTCAAATGTGGCAAAGATGTACTCTGACTTTAAAAAGTCATCCCAAAAGATTAAAGTCATATTTTTTCCAGACTGGCAAAGATATGGTTCTAAACATCACTTTGACGAGTAATGAAAATTATCACAAGTCATTTGAATTTCAAAAAGTAAAACGTTATTTTCATAGTTTCAGGTTTCACATAGTATGCTTGTCTCGCAAAAAAATACGACTCTAGTCTTGGAAAAATATGCCTTTTATTCTTAACTTTATTCCTGTTTAAATATGCCTTTTGTTAAAAAAAAATATGCAGGGATGTCATTTATGTGATAATGCATCACAAAACCTTTTAACGCTTTTTTTTTTTTTTGGTGCGCCAATTCCTCCAGGAAGGTAATAACTTTAAAATGCTACATTTATTTCAAATTATTTTGCTGACGCCCAATCTTTGAGAACCCCAGTTTGAGAACCACTGTTTTAGCATGCCTCTTTTTCCAAATAAATGCACAAGTAGCGAGCGACCCTGCAGGTTGCCGTGATCAGAAAAGGAACGGCGGGCGATCATATGAGTATCTCGGACCGCCCCCCACTTGCAGCACTTGTTGGAAAGGCCCGCCCTCTGCATTCTGGATCACGTACCTAGAAGTGACTTTTCGACACTGCTGTACATAGCGTGTGGCCTGGCCACGCGCTCTCTCTCTCTCTCTGTTCCCTTTGTAAAATAATAGATGTTGCGTTTCAGTCCTCTTGTAAAATATAGTGTTCTATTTTCTCAATGAAGGAGGAGGAGCGTTTGCTGCGGTGAGCGGCGGCGAATGCCAAAATTGATGTGGTTAAAAGCTCAGACCGGATAGAAGACCCCAAGACCAGCCCCCACCCTCCGATGGCCATAAACTTGCCTCATTGGAAATTGCATGGTTACTGGCTAAGATTAAATTGAAAGGTATTCAGGCTTTTTTTTTTTTTTTTTTAGAACAGTATATGGGCATCAATTTCAGTTGACACCATTCGGCACAGTGCAAAGTGGCAGGCAGCCCTCTGAACAACAAAAAGGTGGATTTTACTGCTTTGTTCAAATGTACTATTACTAAATGTACTAGTAGACACTTTGTTCTTACTAAGTAAGATGGTTCACCTAGGGACGAACTCAGAAATTTTTCTATGGGGTGGCCAGGGTGTCACTACACCTTGGTGATAACTAGCCGGGTAGGGTTTCATGCAACAAAATCATTTCCAAATGATGTCAACTCGTGCTCATCTTTGCCTCACTAGTGGCATGCAGTTGTTCTGCTAGTGTGCAAAGATATCATAGTTGTTGAATTGTCATACTACTGAGGACAAAGATTGTAATCGTACTACTTCCATAAACTGGATGAGATGGATATCCAAGTTATAGAATTAATCATAGATGTCAAAATCCAGTCCTCGAGGACCGGTATGCACATTTTCGCCTTTTCCCTCCCAAACACTCCCGGTTCAAATGATTAGGCTAATTTTCAAGCTCCTGCGGAGCTTGCCGATGAGCTAATCATTTGGATTGTGTTCTGGGGAGAGGAACCTGGAAAACACAAAGGACTCCGGCTTTGAGGAGCGGAGTGTCACCCCCGTGGAATAAATGTTCAAACAATCTTCCAAATGCGTTAAAACAACCTTCCAAACGTGTTCTAACTGCATTTTTTTTAACATATAATTGTCCCTTAATAGACTTTTTTTTTTTTTTTTAATGAGTGCAAGTAATATATTGGTTTAATATGTCCCTCTGGAATTAAATGTAATTGTCACAGAAAAAAGCCAGCACTGCAGGAGCTGTATATTTGGAAACCATTGGAACATCATTTTTATTTTTTTTAATGCGATTATATTGGTAAAGTCACGCCATAACAAACTATATGATAAAGTACCTTTCTCTGTCCATTAAATGTACATTTTCCGCATTGCATATTTGATATTCAAGCTTTGAGTTATACTGACAGTTTTTCTATCCAATCATACATGAAAAGGGCAGGCTTTGGTAGTCGCCTTGGTGTGGAAAAGTCCACTGGCTCTGAATCTGGGGGGGTTTCCAAAGTGCACCTTAATCGAAATTGAAACCGACTGGACTGGGCATGAACGTGTGACTCTATTGTTCTGTTACTGTAGTGTCACAATAATGTCACCTCAATGTTGTCTAAGTTATTAAAAACCAGCACTGCAGCATCTCCTCAAATCACATTGCCATTGTTTTCTTTTTGGTCTTTATAATTCTTAATAACGCCATTTTCTCATTATGTACAGAAACAAAGGCAACGGTAGTATTTTTTTTTTTAATTATTATTCTATTACAAAAAAAATGGTAGTTTATCGCTCAACCTTTTTGTTATATATAGCAGTGATTTGTAGAGTTGTTCGTGTCATACAATGAGAAAATTTACAGTTGCATACAGTTGGGTTGGTATGGCTCATTTTTATTCCACTACCATAATCAAGTTATTTAAACGGTATTTGGAATATTGACTTTTAATATCTGAACCCAAATAATTTATCACATCTGAGAATTGTTATAGAACGTGGAAGCGTTGCCGATTACTTTACAATAAAAACAAGAAACCATGAAGTAAAGATTTCCCGCTTTTCAAAATTTGCTCGGAGGTACTGACCCGTGCGTCATTTCCGTTTTGTCGTGCACGAGTCGACCAAATGAGGCCCCCACGTTATATTTCGTCAGGCTGTAACAAAAACCGTCACACTTGTAAATGTCGAATTGGCGGCCAAATTAATTCTTCGTCGTGTAGCATCGGGCTTTGCTTATCTTAAAATACTGTCCTAACTAGTTGCCTTGATCCCAAGTTAAAACCAGGCCCAGGAAGAACGGACTCATTTCAGGAAATCGCGCTGAAGAGTCGTACCTTCAAAATTAAAACTACTCTATTCATACTGAACTTATTACGATCGTATTGCAAAAATTAACTAATCCAAAACTTATTTGATTTCAAAATTTATGGTTGTATGTATTTTTAAACTAAAAGTAGTCGTGTTTTTAAAATGTTTAAGGGAGCTTAACATTTATTTTGAAGTATCTTTGATACTTAAATTCCGGCACGAAGTTGGCTCACTGATTGGCTGACCGACTTTCATGTGGCACAAGAAGGTCGTGCGAGTGGATTTTAAATTCAGAAGTCAACTTTTTAAATTGTTACGGCAATCAATCCGTATAACTTCGTGGTGACTACGAAGCTTATATCTGGGTAAGTTATGACATCTAAACATTAACGTCTCTATTTCCTGTCATTTTCAACGACCCCCCCCCCCCCCCTCCCCCGCTTGGGTCGACGTTTTGAATTTGTAAAACATTCGTTACTGTTTACTTGTAGTCATCGTTGCTAATGGTATGTAATAGTTAGTTGAAATCAAACACTCGATTCGTTAATTTCGTTTTAATTGATAGTTTGCTACGGCGAAGCGGATGTAAGTCTTGTTTCATCGGTGATGTCATCGTATTGGAATTACGGCGAGACAACGTTCCTTATAAACACGCCAGTTAATCAAACACAACGGAAGATTTTTTTTTTTTTACTGGATTTGTACATTGTTGACGCGTGTTATGATAATGGATATTTTAACTTGCAAAGTGCTGCCTTTTCGCCTATTAAAAACGTTGAGCTAAAACTACTATACCCGCAATGCACCTCGCTTTACCAAACAGTTTTTTTTTTAGTGGCGGAGGTCGAATCGCAGGCGGGAGAAGAAGGAATCAACAAAATGGTGGCAGCATTTAAACTTTAAACGCGGATACGATGTTGCTGGGGTTTTTTTGTTTGTAATTTTTCGTTCAACATCGCTGCTCGTGAGACGAGAAAAAGAAGACATTTCGCTGAACACTTTTTGACGTTTGCTAAGTTGGAACCTCCTGAAGCAACAGGTCGGTTTATTATTTTTTTTTCCAAACTGTTCATTATTCCAAGCGGCTCGCTTTTAGACTATATATTGACCGGTTGGTTACGTAAACGCAGACTTTATATTTACGCAATTTTCACACGCCAGTGGCGTCATTTAAACACAAACGTAACTTTTTAAGACTCCTGTTTAAAAAAGGCGCAGGCTCATTTTAATATTCTCGTTTCTTATGAACACAATATTGAGTTAAAAAGTAACATTTGGGTTGTTTTTGGCGAGGCTGGTGCTACAACTAACTTTGTTAGAATTAGCATTATAATATGTCTTGAAACTCAAATACAACAAATGTCACGATATGTGCAAGATTGCTTTCACATATTATTTAAACGACCAATATTTGAAGTATGCTCGGTTTAACTCGATTCTGTTTATATTTTGAGCCGCTACCTTGAAAGTGACTCCGGGTTTCTTCGGCTTTCCGAAGTCCAAAGTTGCTATCAAATGGAAACAAATCTGTCTATAAACCTGCTGGTAATGCATGGTGAGCGTCAAGATGAGATGGCTTATTTCCAATGATTCTTTATCTGAAGTGACCCTCCACCCCAAATTGATCTGAAGCTCATTCTTTTTCACCACAGAAGTGTGAAGATGATCATGAAGACGCTAAAACGCAAGCTCCAACCAGAGTCGTCTGATTTGTCTCCCGGAGGCAACTGCAGCGGCACTCAGGCGTGGGAGCGGCAGCGCCAGTTTGTGTTCAGTGTCTCCCTGCACAAGTACCAGCGGGACCAAGAGCTACCTGAGCCTAGTCTGCGGCGGTCCGTCCTCATCAGCAACACCCTGCGGCAGGTGGAAGCGTGTCGTGTACCCTCTCTCGACCTCCAAGCGCCCGTCCCCTCACCCCTCAGTCATCAGCCGCATGACCAGCCGATCGCCGCCGAGGCGAACGACCTGCCGTCTCCCGCGAAATGCCAGCGATTGGCGTCCCATCGGACATCGTCCGAGGAAGCAGAGGACTGGTGCTCCCTTTCAGCTGACCCCGATTTTACCATTTCGCCCACAGTCTCCACCATTCTCACGGGCTTGGAATCAGGCTTGGAATCAAGCTCGGACGCAAGCGTGCCATTATCCTCCCCGCGAGCAGCCCTCAGGTCCCTGGAGAACTTGAAGGCCTGCCCGGACGCCGGAGGATTCTGGCTGCGGCAGCAGATCCGAGGGGGTCACGGCCAGGACCTGATGGAGTGGGAGTTTGGCGTGGAAGCTGCGCGCTCCAGCTACTTGAAGGATGTCACGGCCGAGGACATGTTCCAGGATATAGACACATCCCAGTTGGAGAGGGACATGGGCATTTTGGGCCTGAGGAGTGATGGGTGCCCGCCTGGGGTGGACCTCCCGTATCATAGCGCCAAGGGCCTGCCATCCTTCTCGCCTCATCCTACTCAACACTGTCATCCTTCAGGGACTGACTGGATCTGGAGCACCTGATATCCATGTTGGTGCAGTCCTGAGAGGGAATTGGGGTGTCTGATTTTAACTCTCTGCTAAGCAGTATGGAAAGCCTTTCGAGCATTTAGTCCATATCCGTGATGCCCGTATTATGATTCATGTACAAGTAGTATACTTTTGCTTGTAGGACAGTTTGGCCTTGGTGGAAAAACCGACTATAATCGTCACGATTCTGCGTTCTGCACTCCATGTAGGACAACTACATGTTACTAGTTAGGCAATAATGTATAGAGTAAAAAAAAAAAACAACCAAAAGGCTTGTAATTGCGTGTCATTGACACAGGGTGGTGGCAAAGCACTTATGCTGTTGGCTAAGGCTGAAGCGCCCCGCCGTTCAACATAGCTCATTGACACGAAGATACCACGTGGTGGCGCCAAAGCAATCTGTGTGCTGAAAAGATAGTAATTCAATTTATTGGGAAACCTGAGTTCACTGGATTACTAGTGACACTTTTAAGCTCAATTAGGTAACTTCTAGAACTGCACTAGAGGCAATGCCTGGCACAGTAGTAAAAAAACAAAAAACAAAAACCTGAATTCCACATGAAGACAAACCACAAATTGGCACATGAAAATTACAGATATGGAATAAATGCTCTGATGGCTATCCCCAGAAAGCAGTGAGCCAATGGTCAAAGAGGCAACTTTTTAAATATGAACCTGTTACCGTACAAACCTGAGCTGACAGCCATCAAGTGTCTTAACACTAAAATATTGGAATCTTCCATGAAGAGAAGTTTGGCCTTGTATTTATCAACCATTTCCCATGAAGACGTGTGTACTTTTGGTCCATGTTTCCCATTCACAAAATTCCAACCAAGGCTCTCTGAGCTCAGTTTACTTGTTGGAATGAATGCACTTTTTTTTCTTGTGAATATGCATCACAGTGTTAAGGTTTTTTTTTTTTTGTCTTTGTTGGCACAAAGTGTTTACCTCCTTGTTTTCCAGTAAGCCTTAAACAGGTCCGAGGCACTAAGGCAGTTGTAACGCAAAGTTTTTTTTATTAATGAAGGACAAAATGTCCATTTTATATGTTGTTTTAAGAAGAGATTTGTAATTGTTTTTCACCTCTACTATTTTTTTTAATAAAAAGGAAAAATAAGTAGTCTACCTTTTTTTTTGCCTCCAATCACCATTATTAATATCTATTTGAAACTTCTTTATTACCAAGCAAACCGCAATAAATTCAAACAATTTACAGTATCTTAGTTAAAATATGAACATTAAAGTGCACCTCAAGTTTTAAACTTCAAACATTTGGCTCTAAACCACCATGAAATGTTTTACCATCAATAAATCAAACTGCTGGAAGAGCAGCAGTGAGATGCAACAAAAACAATACAAATGTCATGAAAATCATACTTTGGTGTTGAAGCCATCCTGAGGATTGAAAAGCTCATAGAAAAACTGCAAACCTCAAAATCTTCCCGGCAAAAAAAATGAAGACTTCCTGTTCAATCGTGTCTTTTAGTTCCTTGGGTGAGCGCGCGCTCTCGTGTCACCGGTCGCCGATGGAGTTGTACGAGGGACGCTTTTGGGCGGCGGTCGCGGCGGTGTGCCCGTTCTCCATGATGGGCTCGCGGTCCTGGTCGGACTCTTCGCAACGAGGCAGCTGCAGGTAGGTGGTCAGGCCGTGCAGGTCGGCCATCTTGTGGAAGGCGCGCAGCAGAAGGTACATCATCATCAGGCCCATGAACAGGTAGACTACAAAGCATGGGGGGGTGGGGCAGATGTGTTTAGTTAATATCTGGCATGCGTTAGTCACAACACAAAGTATAACTCATTTTAAACATTTTTTCTCCTCTAATATGTTGAAGCATTGATTTTATTTCATTAAAAAAAATCAAATTTTAGTTTTCATAAACTATAATGTTAGTTGGCAGGCCATCTTTTTATTCTTTAAAAAATAACTTTCCATAATATGCTCCTTTTAACTCACAATGACGACTGAGCAGCAATTTATGCCAAAGGTGACAATAACAAGGTCTGTTATTCCTTATCAGAAGCCCACAGAGGTCACATGAATGCAAAAAAAGTTCCGCCTCCCCCGATTCAGTAGCCAATAAATTGTGAGGGATTATGACCAAGAGGCTGGGGGATTAGTTCACTTTTTTTTTTGTCCTGTTTGAACAAATTTCAAGCAACAGTGACACCTTACAGTATCCAAATGATGTTTAAACACGTGATGAAATCAACCAATGAAAACCTAGTTGAGCAGTCCAAATTCCAAAATATTGGTCAACAGAAACACTAGAACTACTGTACAAGAACGCTATCTTTACACGGTCTTACTTCATTTTAATCTTTGCTAGTTCCTCCTTTCCAGGTATTCTAATTGTCTAAAGTCATTTACTGCATTATAGTCTTTCACCGCTCATCAGCCGAGACATCCAAGACCGGTTGTGAACTTGTCTTAGATAGGAGGGTGGGACAACAAATTGACCCGTGTCCCTCGTCATTGTTCAGCTGACTCAATTGGTTGCGGCGTAAAAGTATATTTTGAGACAAAAAGGCTATTCAGCCGGAACTTCGATTGGATTACAGAAAACAGACGTGGAAAAAGAGAGTCGCCACCCTGGCGTTCATGTGATGCCGGGCAAGAAGCGCATGTGCTTCTATTTGGACATGAGTGGCGACAACACTTATTTTTGGACAAGTCCTGACGCGTTACAGCACCAACTGGTGGCCTGCGACGCATTCAACAGCGAGTAAACTCATTCAGTGCCATTGACGACTTTAAACGTCAAGGATTCCTTTTTTTTTTTTTTTTTTACTGGGCTGGCTTCATTGACAGCTATGCAAAAGTGTTAGCCTCAATCCCTCCAAAATGACTTTGTTTGTGAAGAATCAACATCAAGTGGGACAATTGTGAAGTGGAACGAGATGCATATATTTTAATTTCTTTTTTTTTTTAAATTTAATACATTATTCAAATTTTATATTTGAAGCCTGATATTTGGCTAAAAGTGGAAAACATTCAAGGGGGCAATACTTTCGCAAGGCATTGTACAGTACAAGTAAAAAAAAAAAATCTGACCAGGATGGCAGTGAATGAGTTAAAATAATGAAAATGCTTTTTAAGAAACATCTTATGTTTTTAAAACCAACTGCAATTATAGCTAAAGTGTTCACTTCAGTCTTTGCTGATTAATTTCTTATGTGAGCTTTCAAGTTCCTTTTAGATGTATTAATTTTGGTATGCTTGTAAAGGGAGAATTTGAAAGTTTTTGTCATTAAACAATACTTGACTTTTTTAAAAACTCAAAAAGTTCAGGAAAAAAATCAGTCAAACTAATACAAACTAAAACTATTTAAAAGTATTTTTGAATAAAATATAAACTAAAATGTGGTCTATAATGCTATAATTAAAACTAAGAGAATTGAAAAAATAAGTCAATGAAATAAAAAACAATATCTAAAACTATTAAAACCCTGAAGCTCTGTTCTGTGATTGGTCAGTCCGCCTTGCTAGGATGTGGCTTAGCATAATGTGCCAATTCACACTACCAGGAATCTAGTTTTTGTTTAAAGGTCAAAAAAAAAAAAAAAAAAAAGCCCATCACTGCCTCTCAGACAACAACAAAATTGTAAACTGTTGCAGTGTCATAAGTCATAAAACACAGAGATGAGAAAATGTCGGCCATAACATTTTTTTGCCGGGTCGCTGGGTTGGCATGTCGCAGCTCTGTGTGACGCCGTCAACTTCCTAATGGACGCTTCTGGGAAATGCATGTGCCCAGCCGCTATCTCTCTGTGTCTGATGCTGATTTTGCAATTCATTTGATAACTATTTTTCATAAACAATTAACACCTTTAAAAAAAAACTTTGACACCTGCTGTCAACTGAAAATGACATCAGCTGTGCTTCAGGTAACGGCCAATCACAGCTCACCTGTTATCTGGGTCGCATGACAAGCCGAGCAATGATTTGTTACTTGTATACATGTGACGTCATTTTCAGTAAATGGCAAGTGGGAAATTTTGATGTTATTTTTTAAGTGTTAATTTTTATGTGTTATCATTTTACTATTAATTATATTGCATCTGTCAATATGAATTAAGCATCAAAATCCACACGGTTTACCCATCTCAGACGGCGGCCATTTCGGCTCCGGACGCAATCACGGCCCGTCTTGCAAATGTGCTGACCAAACCCAGAAAACAAGTAGCGCAAAGCCGTCCCGGACGACCCGGCGTGACTCTCACTCACCCATGACGGCGACCTGGTAAAGCTGCTTGAAATCGTGCTGAGGCCCGGCGGCGGGCACCAGGTCCCCGAGGCCGATGGTGCACAGCGAGATGAAACAAAAGTAGAAGCCGTCCAGGAAGGACCAGCCTTCCTCCACGGTGCTAAACACGGCCGCCGGAGCTGCGAACAGACACAGCAGCACCAGCGCCAGCAGCGCCAGGAAGTGCACGCCGGCCGCCCGCCGGGCCTCCAGGCCGCAACGCCGGAGCTGTTTGAGGGGCGCCGCCACCAGGGGGTACATCAGCTTCTGCACGCACGCCGTCAGCACCAACATGGTGAAGGGCACGCCCAGCAGAGCGTACACGATGGAGAAGACCTTGCCGATATCCGAAAGCGGCGTGGTATGACCGTAACCTGAACAACGCACAGGACTAATGTTCAACAACATATCTTTTCACCCATTCTTTTAGAAAAAATTCTTAATTCGTCCCTTTTTGTGAGCTTTTTTCAAACATTTACTTTTTCATCATACCCATCAGCGTTCCAGGAAGTATATTTAATTCCAATATTTTTGTATCGCATGAAAAAAAAGCACAAAGGGTCAAGTTTGTTTTCGTCAGGTTATAAATTGTTGTGCAAACATTCGTCTGGGAAGACATTCATTTCCCTGGAGGAAACTGGCCGTCAATGTGCATTAATCAATTCAATCTACTGATGCGTTTAGCCAACTGTCCGACTCCCATGTCGAAGCAATAATTCCTCTGATTTTCATTATCTATTTTTATCTCCACTGTCAGTTGTTTTCTCCCCCTCACTCTTTCCCATGTTGCGTTCAGGACAATCTCAAATCACATAACAGAGATGTAATCACAGCTGTCCAACAACTAATTGAGTGCTCTAAACGTCCTTAAATTTTTAGCTCAAGGTTCTGTCCCATGTGTTTCCACCTTTAAACTACAGTTGCAACTATTAAATAATCTATTTTTATAAACAATGAATTGTTTAAAGCACAGATGTCAAACTCAAGGCCCGGGGGCCATTTTGGGCCCACCACATCACTTTATGTGGCCTGCGAAATGCTAATTTGACTTCCAAATTTATGGCTAAAATACCAAATTTGCAAGTTGTCTTCAACTGTTTATCATTTTGGTGGGAAAAAAACAAGCATTTTTTTGCTTCCCAATCACTTTTGAGCAGATTTTACCGGCCAGTGATTTACACACATAAAATCGATTTGACTTCACAGTCATATTAGCCTTCTGACAGAAACTATAACTACACCGTGGCGCGCGATAAAAATGAGCTTGACACCCCTGGTTTAGAGACCTTGTCGTTTAATTTATCTAATATACAGTATATCCTCGTAATTTGAACCTCTCAACATTTAAATACAATATTTTAAGACCAAATGTGACAGATTCAAAGTAAATGTGTCCAAAAAAAAAAAAAAGATTTAGCAATTATTTAGAAAATAAAATCTTAGTCGTAGCCCTAAACAAGTTTAGCATTGCCTTCCGTGACAGTCTGAGTTTACATTTACCAAACAAATTGAACCTGTTCATCTCCACACCTAATGCAGTGTTGGCTTCTGGGAAAGCGTAAACTCACATATGACCAAACCTATTATTCCGAATGCCCGTTAACGTCTAGTTCAACTGTCTATTCTCTATACTAATTTCACTGGTTCTGAAGTCACATAAATGTTTTTGTTTCAAGTCTTAAATAGTCATGTTACCCTTCAAGACAATCTGAAATCACTGACATAACTTTTGCAGACTAGAAAGTGATTGTTTCAATTGTCCTTTAATGTTAAACTCAAGTGTCAAAACATAACTATAAAATAAGATGGATTGAAGGCTTCAATGACTGAAATCAATCATTTATGTTGCTTTCAGTAACAATCTGAAATGACCAAGACCCACGTAATTGTTCCAAAATGTTCTATTCTATTCATTCATCGGCGCGCCTTCAAACAGCGTCTGAAATCACATAACTCCTCAACAAATGTTTTTACATGTTGAGCATCTCACGCCAAACGACGCAAATTAACGCGCTAATTAAAGTGATTGATGAACCGTTGAGCCTGAAGGCGTCATTCGTTTTAGCGATTGAGTGAAGTTATCTTGTCCATGCGGTTTGTAGAAATTTGACCCAAATTGAATCTTCACATTAAATCTTTTCGGGTTGATCATCGAATTGTCCGGACGAAGTTTAGAAGCTGGAGTAAGGATAAAAAATAAACTGAAAAAAGAGAAAAGTTTGCCTGACTCACCCACGGTGGTGACCAGCGTGTTGGCGAAGAATATGGACGAGGTCAAGTCCCAATTGGACTCCTCAGCGGAGTCGTTGGGGAAGATCGCCACGCCGAACCGGTTGGCGGCCAACACCTGGGCCACGAAGTGCTCAAGGGCGGCGGTGGACACGCAGCTCTGGTTGAGAAAACCTCGCTTCAGGGCGTCCACGTCCCGACGGAGCTGCTCCTCGACGGGCCGCTCCAGGCTGGAGAAGACCAGCCCGCCGAACAAGAGGTAGATGACGTAGAAGAGGACGAAGCCGCTGACCAGCAACCACGACCTGCCAAGGGGATGCATGTCTACAGCCGAACCGGGACGGAGACACGCTAGCCTCCCCGGTGGAACTTTGAGGGGGCCGAGCCCGGACTGCGACGCCCCCCATTTTTTCCCTCCTCCCCTGCATCCTCCTCTCACACGTCGGGGAAGAGGAGGAGTTCGTCCCGGAGGTCCATCCTGGATCCTGGATCCACGGTATCATACGATCACGTTACATAATCGACAAACATTTTACAACAAGGCTCTGTCTAGCCTACTGATAAGAAAAACAACCAGAGAAAAACACAAAACAATATGCAGTTTTGTTTTCAATAATGTGCCAATCGGACACTTCATTAGATACACTTCTACCGTCTAATCTCGAGATTTGATCACAAAATTAACTCACAACCAAGAGAAAGGAAATGCCATTCTCTTTTTCTTTTTAAATTATTTAATATAAAACGTTTTTTCCTCCCAAAACATTTGGTACCTTTGCTCCACCCAGCCTAATCAGATTAATTAATTAGATATCTAAAAGCTATTCATTTGACGTTTTTCACAAACGTTATTTGTGAATTCCTTTACGCAAAATTTCTCATTCAACACTTATGCTGCATTTGAGTAGGGGAGGGGGATCTGATCTCCCACAAGGAAAATTGCTCTTGAACTCCCCATTGAACTTGAGGATAGAGTTTCGAAGTCGGAAATAAAAGGTTCACAACTTCTACGTCACAAGACAATGGCTACCGCCTTGGACACAAACATAATTTACAAGATTATAAACATATATTTATTTTTAATGAGTTATTTTACCATTAATTTATTATAACATTACTGCATTTTGTTTAGAGGTACCTTCCCTAATACAACATGATTTTTTCCCTTTTTTTTCTCGAAGAAACAAAAACAAAACAAAACAAAAACATTTATGGCATATGTTACTTGTTCATAAGTATAGGATACTTGGAGTATTAGTTAAAAAAATTTCCACTTCCACCGATTAGGTTACAGACGCTGGGATATTTAATAATAATAATAATAATAATAATAATAATGTAAATGTGCCAG
The DNA here is from genome assembly GCF_059441005.1 of Hippichthys cyanospilos. Classification (NCBI taxonomy): domain Eukaryota; kingdom Metazoa; phylum Chordata; class Actinopteri; order Syngnathiformes; family Syngnathidae; genus Hippichthys; species Hippichthys cyanospilos. The sequence continues at coordinate 12,449,824 of NC_142379.1, read as the reverse complement.
AGAAGTGAAAATGATCTGGCGCATATCATCGATATATTTCCGCAGTACTAGATTGTTAATTCACGAGGCAACCTACCTTGTTGACAGTTGGGTTGGTTCATTAGAACAATTGTAAAAGATTACGGACCTTTTCCTTCTCTAACTGCACTGTATAACACAAAGACATGTTTGTAACGTTTGAACTCATTTGACAGCATGATTATTTGTTAGGCACAATACAGAACTGGTTTCCTTGTAAACATCTTGAGGGTTGGCAACCCATTGTTACATTTTGGAAAACAGTTAAAAGTTTCTCGTTTTGTCTTGGGTACTTGGGCAAATTTCCTCAGAGAATTTTGTGAAAGTACAAGCTCAAAATGGCTGCTTCTAACCAAAATTGTTCACTTTCTGGCTTGGGTACCTGAGACTTTAAATTTTTTTTTTGGTATGTGTCCGGTTGAAAAGGATATGTCTACCCAATTTCATGTCAAACAAGTGAAACTGGTGTAGGTTTTTGTTTTCTTCCCAAAATGGCATCTGGCATTTTATAATGATGTGTCATCTCACACTTGATGCGACTGCTGACTGAATTCAGCTTTTTTTTTTTTTTATCCATATGTGTTCCTTCCACAATCACAAAGAACGTTCATCTGATGCATGCTACCAAATGCATTTCAACCGTGACTTGCACACATGACAAAGAAGTCAATCCATTTGCTGATTTTGCTTTCCACTCAGATTGTCCTTGCGATCATATGAGCATTTGTTCCCACTTCTTTTGTTTGCATGTGTTTTCTCTCTTGGTTTGTTCTTTTTATGCAATCTTGTTTTGCTTCCTCTGTAGCTTAAAGCACTTTGCTTCATCCTGCTACTGTGCTGACTCAGCATTTTTTTCTCTTAACTCTTTCCTCGAAGCTCAAAAGGAGTGGAAAAATAAAACGCACTTCCAGTAGAACTGATTAGCAGGGAGATGAGAAAAATGCGACCTAGCATTAGCACGGCCTTAGCGTCCACGTGTGAGGAAACAATCATGGTACGTTAGAAGATAGTATGAATAGGTGGTCGCTTCCAAAGTGTACTTTGAACAAGACAGTAAGTGGAAAAAATCACGCTACATTGAAGGCATCGCTCATGTTAAGAAATACATGTAAAAAATAAAAACAGAATATGCTTTTGTTTTCGTCTTTGCAGCACAAATTTGATCACTGAGAAGACTGAGGGTTGCTGTCGCCATGTTGCCATTGCAGAGTACATGCTTTGCTAATTTTATTATGTGCATTTGTTTTCATCGCTTTTGTTCAGGACACAAGGATCTTTTATTTACTACTATGGATAATTTCTATAATGCGCTTGTAGTAGGTCTAGCCCAGCTGTGTTTCCGTAATTGCCCGCCGGGCAATGCGAGCTGGTGATGAAAATGAAGACCTCTCGGATTCAGGCATCTTGGTTGGAAAAAGATATTTATTCTATAGTTTCATACGGCTCATGAGGTCAAGATGGCGCGCACGCATGGCTCTCTTTGTTCTAATTTTAAAAAGCCCTCTAAAATGAGTCTCTTCCTTTCCTAGTCAAATGACATGTCTTGGTCCACCTCTGCCAATGTGACGCCTGGCTATTTATTTAACTTTTTGGTGGGGTCAGGTGGTCAGGTCTCCACCCAGGCCCAGCACTCCGGGGCTGCCCCTGTAGAGAGGAAGGTCTTCACTCTCTATTATTTAACTTTAGGAGTTACACTGACAAAACTACCACAAAGGGATTGCAACATACTGTAATTATAAAGCAATTGATTGAAATTAATAAAGCTAAATGGTCACCTCTTAACATACACTGCACTACTATCTGGAGACAGATTTTATTCAAGTGTAGACTAAGTGAAGAATGTTGAGTAATGTATCAATGAGGGCTTAGTGCAACTACCTTATGCCCTTTGTTTACTTCTCCACTCTAAAACTTTCCTTTTTTCCCCCCAAATGAGCTCTACAGATTTTTTTTTTTTTAAATGAGTTATCTTGGTCTCATTTTTCATGACCAAAAAAACAAACAAACAAACAAAAACCTAAAATCTGGCATTTAAACAGGGGTGTGTAGACTTTTTATATAACAAAAACTAGCATCACCACAGATAGATAGATAGATAGATAGATAGATAGATAGATAGATAGATAGAGAGATAGAGAGATAGAGAGATAGAGAGATAGATAGAGAGAGAGATAGAGGAACATTTCTTCAAATTTGTAACAACCACTATGATATTTCATGGAAATATACAATTTCAGAAATCAGATAGTCCTGGAATAGTCCTAGCTTGCTAGCTACCTCGCTCGATGTTTGTCGTGCAACAGTACACAAGATATATATTTTGAAAACTGTGATTATATTCGGGCCTTGGAGAAATCCCCTGACTGACATACAAAATTTGACATGTCTGTAAGCTATAGACTGTTGAATAAATAGATGCATAAAATACAATGTGGGATATTTTACAAGAAAAAAAATGATTTTAGACTGTCCCAGAAGGAAACATTTGATTTACAGGCGTTACATTCACTGTATTTTTTTTTTTTTTTTTGGCTGCTTGCCAAAGCTGAGTCCTCTAAGCCTTGCTGTGTCTTTCTCAGAGGTCTTGTGAGTCCGTTTTTATGGTTCTCTTCTGTTTGCCATCTATAACAAATGTTCCTCATGAAACAGGTTTAACTTGAATTGGAATTTTAATGTCATCTGATCAACAAGACGCAGAGCATGTGATGAGGAAGCAGGATCAATTTATTCAATATATGGTCAAGACCTTCCTCATTGCAATGAAAATAGTGAGGATACAAAGAGTGCAGGACAACACAAACAAACCAGTGCTAACCATCCAGTCCACAAAGTTAATGTAACACATTCCACAGCAAGAAACTTTGATTGACAGCATGGAAATGATAGGAAGTGGAACACAGCCAGTAGAGATTTGAGTCCATGTTAGAAGTTAGGTAGGTGACGTCCACCTTCTAGATGCAGAGGAGCAAACTCCAAAAAACAAAAACAAACCATAGTCTTGTATAAACACATGATGACTTATCATGTGAGTGCTCCTCAGCGCCACCTACTGCATAAAGGTAACCAATGAGGATTGAGCAATGGAGCCGAAATGGTATCAACTACTACTGAGTCTGACTTGTATTCCTGTGTTTTTATTTATTTAACACAAAATGGTGGTTTCAGTCCTCTTAAAAAAATCTGCCCCCTGGAAAAAAGCTGAGGAAATCTTCTACACGGGACAATAATTTGCTGTATTGCTTATGTCATGGATGGACAGGATGAACTATTCAATGAAAAATTGAGAAGAAAGGTTACGCGGCAACAATCTACCATGCCGAATCTCCTGTCTGGACTCTCCTGTAGTCATGTATTTTTCGAAAAATGCAAAATGGTGGTTGCGAGTCGCATAAATAATCAATTTCCTAGATAAAAATTAACAAGTAGTCTGCAGGAATTTCTGGCCATGTCATACAAGTGACAACACTCTTCCTTTTTTTATATTCTTAATTATGGGGAAACTAAAGCTTTTTGTGTGTTCAGTGTGACAAAAAAATACAAAATAATCAAATAATAGGTGGCCTTTAGCAACATGAATTATGCTGCTGTATAAAAGGGATTCTTAAAACTCACGGGTGAAAAAAAAACATGTTGGTGCATAATGGAAAAATACATGAAGTGAAAAGACATGAAAAAACGTGAACAGTAATCTCTGCTTGTGTCCTACATGAGACAACAATCTGCCATATTTTCCATACACCTTGGCATGTTGAAGTATAACTGTAAAATTGGATTAATAACTAATAAAAAAATCACTGCAAGAAGCAACGCGTCAACATGAAAATAGCAGACATGACAGCATCGTAGACGTGATACCTATCTTCTGTATTTTTCATACGTGGGTGGGTATCTGTCATTGGGTTAAAAAAAAAAAAAAGAGCAAACGCTTCCGTCACTCAGCGCCACTCCTGTTGTAGTCGCAGGACAGCCGTCGCTTGGCCTCCACGTTGTGAGCGTACCGATTATGTGAGTGCAGGCCAGGGGAGGGGTGCCGATTGGACCACCGACTGATGGCTCGGCTCTCCTGTAATGAGAAATAATCGAAATGGACTAATATCTCCAAAAGGACTTTTTGTATCCACAGTTGGTGTGTGCACTTGCATTGCTCGGCTGCTCGACTTGTAACGAGCTCAGCAGAAGACCTCGGGACACGCTGACACCGCTGCCGCCTCGCTTGTATTTGTGGACAGGCATTTTATTGACGTCACGGAAGCCATCCAACAGCCTGCAGAATCCAAGGTAATACAGTACATGTTTTTGTCATGAACTAAATATCGTCATTGAACACCGCCTAGTGGACATATGGGCAAATGTTTCATTATCAAGAGTCATATAATATTTGTTGCACAGATTTCGGCTTTTTGTTTTACACATTTGTTCATTTCAATGGATTTATTTATTCGTGTAATTAAAAAATCTTATTTGATTTATTGTAAATTGAAATTTTTAACTAATTTTAATGTTAGGAGATTTGGTTCATATCATTTACAAATTGATATGTTTGTACTTGGTAAATAATTGCATAAATAAAATGAAACATATAAAATAATATTAAATAAAATGTATAAAATACAAGTTTTTAAAATTGTTATTTGATAACTGATTACAGTATATTATACATGGAGATGCCCCAGTCACATTTTTGAGCACTCAGGTCTGAGTGCAAGTCACCTGCTGATACAGAGTCCGATTGCAATGTATTAAGGACAGAAAAAAGTATATCAAATGATCTTTGTTGAATGTTTTTTTTTTTTTCAAATTAAGAGCATCTTTTATATGAATAGTGAAGCATTGATTTACAGTAAACCAAGTTGCTTAAAACATACGAATGCTCTTTCCAGCTTTGTTGCCATGTTGCCTACAGTACAGTAGATACAAATAAAAAATGTTTTGGCACTATCTTCTTTTGATAACATCTGTGTACTTTAGACTTTACTAATGAAAAATATATGTACAATAGAATGAAATAAAAAAATTCAGATCCCTGATCTTTTTTTTACCTGATTCCGATTGGCTCAAAATGACGTAATAGGGATCTGGACACTCCTAATTAAATTTATTTTTGTTTCAAGTTGCAGTTCAATATATGGCCACAAAATGACAGCATTTACACCAGCGGTGTCCAACCCATTTTAATAGTAGGCTAAAATGTTTCTGTAGTTTCTGTTGAAGGGCACAGTTATGACTGTGAAGTCAAATCAAGTTTATGTTTATGAACGTCACACATTTACTTCGTTTTGAATTCGGAGACCAGTAGAAATTGTTCAAAAGGGTGTTTGGTAACAAAAAATGCTAGTTGCTTCCTTGAAAATGTTTTTTTTAAGTTAAAGAAATCTTGCAAATTTGGTCTTTTAGTCAGAACCTTGAAGCCATAATTAGCATTTCACGGGCCCCATAAAATGATGTGGCGGGGCGGAATTGGCCCACGGGTCTCGAGTTTGACCCCCTTGATTTACACCAACGTAATCAAATTCTGCGTGCCATTTTTTACTGACCGTTGCTCCTGACTGCTTCCTTCGAGGAGCTGTGTCAATGTGGGAATGACGTCAGCAGGATCAAGCGGGACCGAGGTGGGCAAAATGGGGAATGCCGCGGCAAAGAGATGACCCTGCGGGATGGATAGACTATGTCAGTCTTACGCAAACAAACCACGAATGACATGACACCGGTCTGGGAAATATGTATAGAAAGTGGTCCGAAATATTTAAAAGTGTTATGGTAGTGACCTGGATGTCTTAAGTCTGGTTGTGGCCCTGTGTATGTTGGTCCTGGGTCGGAATTTGTGTCGGAATGAGTTTGCACTACCTCACAGAAAAAACCTCCTTACCAATTGGTGATCGACCATGTCCGTCCTTTCTTTGCCTGGCCACCACTGCCCCGCCACATCCTGGCCTTCATCGCACACGTCCTGAGGGAAGGCCGTCCACGTGTCCCCACTTGTCGAGTCAAATGACTTCCCGGAGATGTCACTGCTCCCAAACGCTGTTTAACAACAGACAACGGTTACAATGATTAACAAAAAGAAGAAAAGGACATTTACCCGTTTTTTGTAAGAACGGAAGGTGTCCTAATACTTTTGTCCATTATGGTCTTAAAAACTGAAACAAGCATGCTTAATCCCAAGCAATAATTCCAAAAATGTTATTAGGCGGATCAAAGGAGAGGAAGTAAACAAGAGTGTAATCCCAACAGCTCAGCCTTATGGTCTGACCTCGCTCGGAGTCTTGTCGAATTTGTCAAACGCAGGGTGAGACTTTAAATGATTATGAGGAATGCAGTAAAGAAAAGAAAATAATCACAGGGAAAAGGTTTTATATTTTGATTTAATATAAGATCAATCTTATCACATTTTGATTCAACTTTTGCATTATTGGGTGAGTGTATTAGGTCTGGTGTACCTGATGAAAGCGCCTGGTGTAAACATGCACTACAAGTTGTGTAAACTCACCCACTGAGCTCCCATAAAGCACTGGGATAGAACTGGCGCCATCCAGGCTGCACTCTTCTCCCTCCGCTTGTATAAACCCCCCAAAGTCATCATCCTCTTCATCTTCTTCTTCTTCGTACCGGTTCTCCAGTTCTATCTCCTGCTGGCCTTTTTTTTCTACTTGTTCTGCCTCAACACAGGGCTGACTGGTTGCCATGGTGCCTGGGGTGGGCGGAGCTGGGGTGGGAGTATGCAGGCAGGGGCTAGCGAGAATTACAGTGCATTCACGTGTAAAGCTGTTTGGCATCCAATCAGCTTCTGCTCCCTCTACACAGTCCCTGAAAATGTAGTTTCCTCTTCTCGAAGAGCTGGATGATTCCCTTGTCGTGTTTGCCACATTGTGCTCTGACTCCGGGTGTCCCCCGGTGAGCACACCTTCTCCTTGGATGATGCTGCCCCCTGTGGGACAGGGGTCCTTGATGCATCTAATAGAGTCTTTGCCACTCTTGCATTCCGAGTGTGGGTGAGAAGATTCCAGGTCCTGGTTGGGCCCCAAACATTTTGATGGATCATTCCGGCCCTCGTTCTCCTCGGCATTACCGTCCCAATCCCTCTTCATTTCTGTTGTCTTCCCACTCGGACTGCCCTCTCTCCTTGCACTTTCCTCTCTGGAAATGTTCTGAAGGCATCGAGGACTTTGCAGTTCTTGTTTTTCCTGACTGAGTCCCCATTTGGGACTCGTGAGGGAGTCCGGATTGACTTTGTCTGATTCTTCCTGTTTGTCTGTGACTTCCTCATCGACAAGTCTATTGTCTCGCCAGGCCACATGACCGGACTTCCGCTCACTTTCTTCACTGAAAGTATTTTCAAAGCATTCAGAACTCTTGCCCAGTTTTCGGCTTTTGCGAGAGGCTCCCCTATCAGGACTGGCCTGGCAGACCGGGTCCAGTTTGTTTTGCTTTTTTAATTTACAGACTACCAAGTTTGTAAAATCCTCTTCAGGAAGTCTTTCTTCATGGCTGGACTTCCTCAGAATTTGCTCCTTGGAAACATTCTGAAGAAATCCAGGATTATCACATGGCCTACAGCTTTTCTGACAGGATACCTCCTCAGGACTGGCCCAATGAACCGGGTCCAGTTTTTCCCCCCCTTCTTGGTTCTCTGTAACATCCTCTTCAGAAAGTCTTCGGTCTTGGCAGGGGGCGTAACTGGACTTCTTCAGACTTTCCCTGTTGGAAGCAATCTGAAGGATACCAGGGCTTTCACCCGGTCTACAGCTGTTCTGCCTGGGTCCTTTGTCGGGACTAGTGATACGCTGCGGTTCCTCAGGAGGTCTTTTGTTTCGGCCAGACAGGTGACTGGACTTTCTCCGGTTTTCCTCATTCGAGGGATTTCGATTGATTGCAGGACTCTCCGAGGGTCCTCGGCCTTTCTGACAGGCTTCCCCTTCAGGACTGACAAGGCGGTCAGAATACACTTCATTTGGCTCCTCCTGTCTCAATTTGACTTTTTCAACAGAAAATGTTTTGTTATCTAAGCTGGCGATGTGGCTGGACCTCCTTGTACTTTCTGCATTGGATGGATTCTGCTGGCAGTACGAAGACCCCTGTGGTTCTTTGTGTTCCTGACAGGTTTCCACTTCAGGACTAGAAAGACGCTGCAGACCAGCTTTGACAATTTTTTCTTGTTTCTCTGTGACTTCCTCACCGGGATGTCTTCTCTCTCGTCCAACTGGGTGAGTGGACTTTCTCCACCTGTGGCCTGACCGCACTCGAGCTCTGCTCGCCGCAGGTTGCGTTTGCAAAGCGGAAATGTTTTCCCGCCGCCCCGTACACGTGCCAGAGTTTCCTCTAAGCCAGCCTCCAGCCTCGCTTGCGGCGTACAAACAACTTCCTTTGTCATTCCGGAGGAAGAGGCACTGAGTCTGTGTCTTTCCGTTGCCTTCGGATGTCTTCAGAGAGGCCACCGTCACCAAGGCGCCCACCCCGGCCTGGGGAAGACCATACCCCGATCCCCAGCTTAAGTGCACATCGGCCGGCCTTGGACAAGATGTCCGCCGACTGGTGGGGGGTGTCACTGGAGCTCGTCCACCGCCCGACGGGGTTCCACCCTTCTTTCGGTTTTTGGAGCACAGTGCCCAAGCCCGCAGGCCTCTGATGAGCGGTAGATCCGCTAGGCCCAGCTCTAACCTGCTGGGGAGCGGCTGAGAGGCCGAGGAGCACTTCAGAGGTGCCTCGCGGGGGGAGGCTTTCAGGCATGGGTAGTTGTTGTTGTTGTTGTGCTGCAGCATGGTGCTCCACGTGAGCCTCATCTAGAGATGCTCGCTTTGTTTAGTAATCACAGGACTGATAGCGATGCCCTTAAAAAAGTCATTCAAATAGTCCCCAAAGAGGGTTGTATCGCTAGGAAAATTTTATCCAGATAACAACGATGCCTCTGGGTGGTCCCTTGTGGTCCTCCAGGTGAAGACGCCCAGGAGATAACAATAAGTTTGCACGGATGATTTCAAGCTCCACAGTTGTTGTTTCCCTCTTGTAGGAACAACCTGCAAAGAGAAAACATAAAACATATTTATTTATATCTTTGAGATTTAATTTCTAACTTGCAAAGGAACGTTAAAGCCACAATGAATTTTAAAAAACTAATCATAACACAGTGAAATCTTACCAGAAAATGCAGCTTTAGTTCAAAAGTTTTCATTTGAGAAAATGTTTTGAAGCTTAAACTTTTCTTAGTTAAAATTATAGCTTACATTTATTAGTCTGTACATGTTTCTGCTTTTTTTTTTTAATAACTTAAATATGTAATATTTTGACGCTCTAGCACAGTAGTTGTCAACCTCAATTTGAATATGTACTACCTGTGAAATATTTTTTCAGCCAATGTATTTTGGAGTGAAAAAAAGACTTTAGACCTGGAGCTCAGCTATTTGTGTCTGAATTATTAAAACTTTGGAATTACATTTGTAGTTGTATGTTTAGGCGTTTTTTTATGCAGCAACTCAAGAAGATAGATTGTGGAACGCTGTCTTTTATTTCTAACTCGCCTGCTGGAAAATTGCGGTAATAATGACAATGTGCATTCATATAAAACATAACAAAATAAAGTCATACATCACTGCAAAAAAGTCACTACAATGCAGTTTAGGGATAAGTTGGTTCATGTTCCAATCAATTTGCTCTTAATTTGAAAATAAAACTATACTGTTCCTGTCATGGCATGAAAAAGTGTTATCACATAATTATTTGGGAACTCTTTGAGCATAGCGTCTATTTAATTTCGACACAGTACACTCACTGACACACCAACATAATTCTATTAAAAGTATATGATGCATTCGCTTGTTTTGGGTGTCATTCGATAAAATGAAGTCAACAACCGTGTGTCCATTTTCTGCATAGTTTTTATCATTATGAGGGGTCCCTGGAAAGCGGGTGCCAATCCCAGCTGAATTTTAGATCATTGAAATGGAGTACAACACTGAACAAACATATCTTTGGAATATGCAGGAATATGAGAATATGAGTCGAACTCTGATCTTTAAAACTGCGAGGCTAATCACTCATGCTGCTCATATTTACCCTCTTGCAAATAAAGAGGTAAAAAATATTATGTAATGTACTGGGTTAATGAAAAGTGGACAGCATGACTATGTTGTGTATTTTTCATGCATAGTTTGTTTTGTATGACACGAGACGGAGCAGGCTATGTGGACAGAAAAAAAATACGCTGAATGATGGCTCTAGTGTGCGTGAAGAAGACAAAAGTGACGCAATAGTCGTTCGTGGGCTGTCACGCTCGTTCGTATTTTACGCCATTAACAAGCAATTTGTATAAATATTTCTCACCCAATTCGATAGCTAAATTGTCCCCTTTCTCTCTTGGCGGAGGATTTGCGTCCTCCTGGGGCTCTGCAGCATCCTCATCCTCGCTTTGGGCCTTGATGATCCACCGAATGTTCGCCCGGTCCACGCTGGCTTAAAATAGACGATAACACCACAAAAGGCGTCCTTCCGCCTCCTCCTTCCCCCTCCCTCGGCATCGTCAGCCTCTCCACCCCAGCTGCACCCGCACCAGCACCAGTAGCAGCTCCACTGCGGCCATTGCGCGTCATCTGCGACACGCACTGCATGAGAGCAGCCGCATCATCACCGCAGCTCGCCTCCACGCACTCTCAAGCGCTCGGCCAACCTCCCCAGTTCAGCCTCGGACGGCCCACCAGCCAACAGCAGGCGGGGCCAACTGAGCTGTCACTCAAAGGGAAAGGCAAAAGGCGGAAGTGATCGCAGAAATATTTTGTCAATATAATGTTTACCATTGATCACGATTACAGTTTTAAATAATGTTCAACTAATTTTTAGGTGGCATTAGGAGTTGCCAAGTGATGTTGGTGTTGCGCTGTGACGTCAGTGCACAATTAACGTTGGAGAAAAGATTGCGGTTGGTACTGATCACCTTGTCAAAACTAATGTGAGAAGTTTCATTTTGCCTTTCCAAGTGAAGTCAATTTTCTTATTCTTACTCTATTGCTTTTCTTATAATGTGTGTATGATATCCTCCAATGCTCTGAAAGGATCACAAAATGAAATAAATTCTTATTCTTAAATTCTTGTTTCACTAACCACGTGAAATCGTTAATAATGTTATTTTACAAAAGAATAATAAGAATGTATATGTGGGTAAATAATTCAATGCCTTTGCCATATTGACATCCTTTTTTTAAATGTATTAATGTATTCCATCCATTGTGCAGGGATATAATGACAATGCCTTGACTACAGGATGGGCGGGAAATCTGATTGGTCGCCGAGTTACCCATCTACAGTACCCTCATCATTTTCACCTTTTAAAAGGTATTCAATGAATAAAACACAATATCATATTAATTATGTCTTGTTACCAAACTATGTGTATGGAATATAGCTGTAGGCTGTGTGACAATGCATTGCTGTTAGCTAGCAAGTCTTGCCAGCAAACTACAGGTATGTGTCTGGAATAGATGTGTACATTGTTTGACAATTTGTGCTAATCATTGGACAAAATATAAAGTATCTTGGCTTAACCTTGACTCCCAGAATGCAAAAGTCTTCAAAAGTCATAATACTCTAATTATGACATAGTAACTATTCCTATTTCATTTTCATAAACGTATAAATGTAGAGTGTCGTTACTTTTGCTATTATTGCATTTTTACAATTTTCGTACATAAAGAGGGCATAGCCCACCCACCCCCAAAATTTTATATATATATATATATATATATATATATATATATATATATATATATATATATATATATATATATATATATATATAAAAAATTATTTGGGGTGGTCCTTGGAAAAGGAGCCTCCTCCGGATCTATGAGTTTGAGAACCCCGGGCCTAGAAAGTAGAACTGACTAAGAATCATGAGTGCGGACTGTTGTGAACAGAGTTTAACGAGTCTGACTTGGCCTCTTCGTCGTCGTCCTCCTCCTCCTCCTTGGTGTGCGTGGGGCCATTAGATTTGTCCCGGCCGCCCGCTGCTGCAACGTCCCTGGATGCGGGTCCTCCAGCAGCCCCCCATGATTTTCCGTCTCTGCTTTGTCCTCCTCGCACCTTGTCCCCAGCGTCACTGTCGTCTTTCGTGTCCTCCGAGTCCTCTTCCTGTTCGTCCTCGTCAGAGTCGATGCGATTGAGTCTTTTGCGGACAGGTCGGTCCTCCTCAGAGGATGACTCAGATTCTTGGGATTCGTCCTCGTCTTTGTCCGTGGAAGGTCTTCTCTTTTTTTTTAACGAAGTTATGACCCTTTCAATGTCAGCCCAAGTTGTAACGATAAGGCTAGGCTAGTGGAAAATCCCCAGACACCCATGGGTTAGACCAATTGCTTATAGGACAACACAGACTAATGCCTAATGTCGGGTAATGGCCCAGATTGTGGCTGCTGCCTGTTGTGAATGTCTTCCTGACGATCAGCAGATTTTGCCTGGCTTTTATTTTATTGTAAGGCACCTTAATCTTTAAAGCACGGTAAATTCAACAGCTGGGTATATGTGTCGTCACAGTTTAAAAGAAGTGGTGGCCATTTTGATCCAAATGGGGCAACTGTGATCGTGTGGGCTCAAGGAATTCTTCCTAGTAACAAGTGCCAGGGGCATATGGTAGTCGGTCGTTAAATGTTTTTTATTTTGAATCAAAAATGTTTTGTGTAACAACTTTTTACACATGTCATTGGAAAATCCATGTGTGGATATATTATTTATTTAATATCTTTACCACCAATCTCTCCAATGCATTTGTGACAAGGTATTTGCTGTATATAGCGTGTAATAAATACATACACGTTCAAACCAGAAAAATCAGCTTCTTCACAAAAACACAAGTTTCAGTGTGTACTGACACAAACGCTTTATCCAGCATTTGACAAATTTAAAGTTCACCTGAAAAACAGGCACAGCAACCAAAGTCAAAAATATAAATGCATATACATTCTAAATTGTCTGGCATAAGAAATGTAATGACAGGCTGTAGTGTTGTGAGGTTTCTATTTTTACAGAATTTGATCTATCTAAAGAAGATTTATTTCTCTATTAGACACTATTTTGAAAATATGAGGGTGTAGTGTATATCCCCTATATTGATGACCAACCATTAACTTATTTTATATACTGCTTTATCCCACACAAAGGTGGTGATAACAGCCCATATAGTCTATATGAGGAAAATCAATTCAATTTAGTAAGATACAGTATTCCTAATTTGAGACATATGAAAAATAAAAATATAAACCAGAACAGCAGCATTTTGGTTTGAATGATTGACCACTATCCAGAAGATAACAGATATGATCCACACAAATGGCAAAAAAAAAAAAAAAAAAAGTTTTACGGCATGACTTACGAGGTAAAAATACCAATGGTGTTGCAATATCAAAGAAGCCTCATACACACAAAGTGACAAAAACGTTCCGGTTCCTATCCTCGAAAAATATAGTAATAAAATTTATGAATAATCTACTTTCACAAGGGACCATCAAACACACGTATTTACATTATTCTCTGGCAACTACAATGAAACTTCTTCACATTAAATCCTCTTTGACATAGAATGGGAAATCTTGAAAATAACTCAAACTATACTAACACACTTTGAGATGCAGTAACAAAAAAATGGCACAATTAAAAATTAAAAGTGAATATATTACTCTGTTGATGAGTGCTGATAGATTGAGTCTTCATCATATGAATACAGACACTCCCCTACTTTTGAATCGACTGACTTTTGGAAATTTCTGTCTTAGTCTAAAAAATATATATTTTTAAAAGACTAAAAACTGAGACTTACTTTCCTAAAGCACACCTTCAGTGTGCAGTAAAAACCTTCACTATATCATGGTTCATATTTCACACCTTCACACACAGTCAAGTCCAAATTTGACATCAGTTCAGTTGAATTTTATATAACATAAAATCATTACAGAATTCAAAATTTTTCATTTATGTACGTGCTTTATGCATGTATGTTCTGTTTGTTTTATTTCTGTGAGTTAAATTAGAACACAATTTTAGTAAGTATGTTCTAGTATGGAAACCTATACACTCCTGAAACTGTGGACTAGGTTTTCAACAAACAACGGTGCGCAAGCGAGCAGGCGCTAAGACAAAATGACAATAGAAAAATGGTGAAATACTGTAACAATTTACAAACAATTTCAGATACTGTACGAAGAGCCTTCTGGAAGATAACTCCGTCGAATGTTGGGGAGTGTCTGTATTTACTAAAGACTTTAATTCTGCAGGCATGTGTGGCTCCTCAGAGGTCTGACGGCGGGTGAGTGGTTGCCACCGATTTGCCGGTTGACGTCCCGGCTGACGTGGAGTGCTGCGTTGTCCTGGTGGTCTTGGTCACCACAGTAACTGAGCCTCCTCCTCCCGGGGAGGACACTTCCCTTGTGGTGACGTCAGAAGAGTGCTGGCAGAAGGAACCCGACATATTGGCCTCGCCTCCCAGCTCCCCACGCCGCTGTGCCTGAGGAGACCCCTCCGGCGTGATCTGCAGGAAGCCTGCCAGGAGGCCGGGCCAAAAGGACAGGAGGTGAGGAGGAAAAAACAGCAGGATAGCATGTATGACAGAAGGGAAGGTTAGTCTTTGTAGAAGAGTGACAAAACAAAACGGGACAGTTAATAAAGGGACAAAACATCACAAATTCAAGAACGATGACCTCATGCTATTCACTGATGTTAGGGACCAAGCCCTGATGCAGAGTAAAAATGTGTAATGGACATCACACTTAATTTTTTTTTTTTTTTCCCAATTGCCTGAAATAATAGTTAAACAATATTACTCCTAAAAAATGTGAATTTAACTTTTCAAAATTCCATCAAATGCTTAAAAATGCTTAACTGTTTGTCTTTTTTTCACAAACTGTGTTGGACATATTCTCTTACAGTAAAGTAAACAAGCATAACATTTCAAGGTAGAGTGTGAAGAATTTAGTGCCATCTAGTGGTGAACTAAGAATTCAACAAATTTGAGATGTATGCACTACGGCAGATTGCCCAAGTCCGGCACTCGAGAGCCCCTATCCAGCCTGTTTTTGAGGTATATTTTCTCAAACACACCAGATTTAAATGTTCATCTAATAAGCAAGCTTTGCAAAAGTCAGATAACAATGGTGGTTACTTGAATCGGGTGTACCGGATGAAGGTTACATGGAAAACAGGCTGGTGGGGGCTCTCGAGGACAATACTTTATACTTTGTTTTGTCATTTAGTTCGTACTGTATTATTTTCTGCTTTTTGCTCTCCTCGTCCTCTGTAGGTGCTTTCGAATGTCGACTCGTTCGCAGTTGTAAGGTTCCACATATGTGTACTTTTTTTTTTTTTGGCACAAATGAGATCATTTACATAAGTGGATTCAGATAGAAAAAAAAATCACTATATGAAAGCCTTCCCAGAACGAATGAATTTAGTACCTCGAGGTATCGTATTTACATGACATCTCTGCTAATATGAGAATAACTATTACCACATTTACTATTGGTAAAATGTTAAATGTTCGTTTTTTGGGGGGAGGGGATTTGGCATACAAACCGGAAACTCGGATGTACACGTGAAGCAACACGGAATTCAAAATGCATTGAAGAACTGGATTCGCGAAGTTCTTCTCCTTTTGGTATCCGTAGCAGAAAGATGGCAGCAAATCAGGTCAGTGTCTGTCCTTGTAATATAATTGACTATTATTAGATCAACGATTAGATAAGATGGCACTCAATTCCATTTATTGAACGTTTAAATTATAGTTGTTTGCTGTCCGAGAACTATTTGGAAAAAACAAAAGGACGTAATCACAACCGCTTTCAAGGTGAGAAACCAGGCCTACCTGTGGAGTGAGGTTTCAGGGTGAACTTGGGGACCTTGAACCAGTCCGCACCCTGGGGTTCTCCTTTAGTGTCGCCCTCCCTCCAGGTTTGGACCTTTGTCGAGCTAAACTCCATCGTAAAAGCACTTGGCGACCCTGAGCTGTCCCGATCCAACCTTTCCGTTCTTGAGTCGTGTGAGACAATTTTTTTTGAGGACTCCTCTACAAAACCTTCAAAAGAGACCTTACTGGGTTTTATCTGGACTCCTTTAGGAGTTTCCCCTGACAAAGAAGATTTGCCTCGTCTGGTTGCCATTTCTAAATTGGCGTCTCCTGCAGCTTTCTTTCCATAAGGAGAAGTGAATTCCACCTTTGGAAGTTTGACTTTTCCACTCGCTGCTACTTGATGGTCTTTGAAGCTCTTGTGAGGATTCAAATCTTCTTCAAAGTGCAACCTTGAACTTGGACTTTCTGTTTTGAGCGTGACGTCAGTTGACCTTATTGGACTGGCACACGCTGACATCCCAGGTGTGCTAATAGATGTTTCTATGGACTTTGTTTGAAAATGTGGAATCTTTTCCTTAGCGCCACTTGTATTTAACGTTACATCGTCTGTTTGAGGAGGATTTACTAAAACAAAAACGGCTTTCTTTACTTTGGGGCCCTCATATTTGATCTCTGGCCCACAGATCTCCATTCTCCCTTCCGGGGATGACAGGGAAGGTAGCGGGACACCAAACTTGGGGATTTTGATCTTTTTGCCTAATTTGTCCTCGTCTTCATCCTGTGACGTGCCAATATCAAAGTCTATGTCTGGAATTCTGGGGATTGCACTAGATGGTGACGGGTGCCCACTTTCTGCTGAGCCTTGTTTGCTTCGTGCACTTGCACTTAATGTAATGCCTGGTATTTGGGCATTAATATTTCCGTCTTTGTGTCCGTTGTGATTTGTGGATGTCAGACCAGAGAGTCCAGGCTTAGTAGTTTCAATGTCGTGCTCAACTTTGACACCACCACCATTTTTCTTTTTCGGCATCCCGATATTGAACTTGGTTCCCTTGACTTTTGGTCCTTTCACTTTGCTGTTGGATCCTGCATCAGAGATTTCCACCTTGGCGTCTACTTTCGGAGGTTGCAAGTCCAGCTCCAGGTCTCCTTTTGGACCAGTGATGTCAAGTCTTGGCATCTTAAGTTTCAAACCGGTATGCTCTCTTTTTGCATGCAAGTCACCTTTGTCTTTATTGATGGATATGTCTGTCTTCGGCAGTGCCGCTTCTGGTAGGTCAGTGTGGAGTTCAACGTCTGGTGCTTCAATTTTTAAAGCTTTCCCTTTTGGCATGCTGCCGACTTTTCCTTTTGGCAGGGATAAATCCACATCAGGCAACTTGAATTTGGTTCCTTCTCTCTCATGAGTGGACTCAAGCTTCATTTTTGGAAGTGGCACGGACAGGTCAACTTTGGGAACGGTCACGTCAATAACAGGCTTTTTGGGAATTTTCAAGTCTCCCTCATAAGTTTGGATGTCACACTCTGATACGCTCACCTCTGCTTTGGGTAGAAGAACCTCCATTTCTGGTGATTTAGTGGCAGGAAGTGACAGCTCAACTAGGGGCATCTTGGGCTTGGCCTTCACTTCAATTTCGCCACTTGGCTTTCCCACATTTCCATCCTTTGACATAGAGAACTTTGGGAGTTTGATGGTAACATCGGGTGCACTGAAGCGACCTTTTCCTTCCACATCAACACTGGTATCTGGTTTAGGAATGTCAATACCCCCCTTTTTCAAGTTGACATCTAATTCTGGAGAAGACACAGAAACATCTGATTTGGGTATTTCAAAGGAGGGTTTTTCGAGTTTAGCTTTTTTGCCCTTAACCTTACTGTCCAAACCGAACTCCACGGATGGCTCCCTGAGAGAAATGTCAGCCTCAGAGATTTGTCCTGACACCTCCAAATGGCCACTCTTAGACTTCCCACCAAACCTGGGAAGTGTTAAACTGGGAACTTTGAGAGAAACATTAGGCAAATCAAAACTTCCTCCAGAAGAAGGCCGGCTTCCTTCTGCCTTTAAAAGTGCCACTTCCACATCATCACCTTTAGTGTTGGTGAGGCCAAAGTCTAGATCAACCTTTGGAGCTGAGATGTCAACAGTTGGAAATTTGACTGTACTCCGTTTAAGAGAACCCGGAACTGCACCTTCTCCTGTCATGCCAGCCATTGCTGGGATGGTGACCTCTCCAACTTTTACATCGGGACCCTTCAAACCGACATCGACTTCTGGAGATTTAATATTAGGAAGGCAAACATCAGCCATTGGCATGGTGACTTTTCCACCTTTATTGTCAAGACCTTCAGTATTTATCTCTGACCCTTTAATTTTCATTTTAGGAATAGAAATATCAACAGAAGGCAGATGGAACTTGCCTCCTTTGTTGACATGACCTTCAATTTCTCCTGTTTTTCCTATGGGAAGAGAGACATCTATGTCTGGCACATTCATCTTTCCCTCAACGTTTGGATCTTTTATTTGAATACTACCCTCTGGGAGACTGCCTTTTGGTGAAGAAATGTCAACTGTGGCCATTTTAAACTTTCCCACTTTGACATTGGGGTCTTCAAGACCAACACCACCCTCAACCTTTCCTTTGGGAATTGATGCATCAATTTTTGGCATTTCCATCTTCCTCCCCTTGAGTTCTGGACCTTTTAGTTTCACACCACCTTCTGGAAGATTGACCTTTGGTAAAGAAACATCCAGCGATGGCATTTTGAACTTTCCTCCTTTGACTTGGGGACCTTCAAGCTCAATGTCACTTTCAAAATTTCCTGTGGCTAGTGGGACATTGATATCGGAAATTTCCAACTTCCCTCCCTTGAGGTCTGGACCTTTGAGTTTAACATTGCCCTCCGGAAGATTGACCTTTGGTAAAGAAACTTCCAATGTCGGCATTTTGAGCTTGCCTTTTTTGACATCGGGACCTTCAATATCAATGTCACCTTCAAATTTCCCTTTGGGAAGTGACAAATCGATGTCTGGCATTTCTATCTTACTTTCCTTGAGTTCTGGACCTTTTAGTTTCACACCACCCTCTGGAAGATTGACCTTTGGTAAAGAAACGTCCAACATAGGCATTTTAATCTTTTCTCCTTTGACTTTAGGGCCTTCAAGCTCAATGTCACCTTCAAATTTTCCTGTGGGTAGTGGGACATCGATGTCTGAAATTTCCATCTTCCCTCCTTTCAGTTCCGGACCTTTGAGTTTAACATCGCCCTCTGGAAGTTTGACCTTTGGTAATGAAACTTCCAATGTTGGCATTTTGAACTTGTCTTTTTTGACATCAGGACCTTCAATCTCAATATCACCTTCAAATTTTCCTTTGGGAAGTGAGACATCGATGTCTGGCATTTCCATCTTACTTCCCTTGAGTTGTGGACCTTTTAGTTTCACGCCACCCTCTGGAACATTGACCTTTGGTAAAGAAACATCCAACATTGGCATTTTAAACTTTTCTCCTTTGACTTTAGGGCCTTCAAGCTCAACATCACCTTCAAATGTTGTTTTTGGAAGTAAAACATCAATGTCTGGAATTTCCATTTTCCCTCCTTTGATTTCTGGACCTTTCAGTTTGATGCCACCTTCTGGAAGATTGACCTTTGGTAGAGAAACATCCAATGTTGGGATTTTGAATTTTCCTCCTTTGATATTGGGACCTTCAAGATCAACATCACCCGTAACTTTTCCTTTGGGGAGAGGGACGTTGATGCCTGGTATTTCAGTTTCGTCTCCCTTGGGTTCCGGACCTTTTAGTTTGATACCACCTTCTGGAAGATTGACTTTTGGTAAAGAAACATCAAATGTTGGTATTTTGAACACTCCTCCTTTAACATCAGGACCTTCCATATTGAGGTCACCTTCAACTTTGGAAAGAGAAACATCAACTGCTGGCATGGTGACCTTTGCTTCTTTAACATCAGGACCTGCTATAGTTAACTCTGGCCCTTTTGTTTTCACTTTGGGAAGAGCAATATCAACAGTGGGCATGTGAAACTTTCCTGCTTTGCCAACATGGCCATCAAATCCTATTTCTCCTTCTGCTTTTCCTTTAGGGAATGACATATGCATGTCGGGTATTTCAGGTTTCCTTCCACTGAATTCTGGTCCCTTTAGTTTGACACCACCCTCTGGAAGATGGACTTTTGGTAAAGAAACATCCAGCGCTGGCATTTTAAACTTTGCTCCTTTGACGTCAGGACCTTTCAGATCAATATCAACATCAACTTTTCCCCTGGAAATTGAGACATCCGTGGAGGGAATTTCCATCTTTGCCTTGAATGCCGGACCTTTTACGTTAACATCACCCTCTGGAAGACTGACATTTGGTAAAGAAACATCCACTGTTGGCATTTTAAACTTCCCTCCTTTGACTTCATGGCCTTCAATATCAAAATCTCCCCCACCTTTTGAAAGTGAGACATTAATGTCTGGTATTTCCATCTTTCCTCCCTTGAATTCAGGGTCTTTTATTTTGACACCACCCTCTGGAAGATTGACTTTTGGTAAAGAAACATCAAATGTTGGAAAGTTGACCTTTCCTCCTTTGATATCAGGGCTTTCAATATCCAGGTCCCCTTCAACTTTTGGAAAAGAAACATCAACCGTTGGCATTTTGACTTTTCCACCTTTAACGTCAGGACGTTCAATATTGATCTCTGGAACTTTTGTTTTCATTTTAGGAAGAGAGAGATCAACAGAGGGTATATGAAACTTTCCTCCTTTGCCACCATTACCTTCAATTCCTATTACGGTTTCTGCTTTTCCTTGAGGCAATGACATATCAAAGTCTGGCATGTCAATTTTCCCTCCACTTAACTCTGGACCTTTTATTTTAACACCGTCCTCTGGCAGATTGACTTTTGGCAAAGAAACATCCAATGTTGGCAACTTGAACTTTTCTCCTTTTATATCAGGACCTCCCGAACCAACACCCACGTCAACTTTTCCTTGAGGAAGTGAAACATCTATGCCTGGCATATCCATCTTGTCTACCTTGAGTTCTGGACCTTTCAGGTTGATGCCACCCTCTGGAAGATTGACTTTTGGTAAAGAAACATCCAACGTTGGTATTTTGAATTTACCTCCTTTTATTTTAGGGTTTTCCATTTGAAAATCTCCTTCAATCTTGCTTTTTGGAAGTGTAATATCCACACTCGGCACTTCAATTTTTCCTTTGACATTTGGTGTTTCCAAGTTTGGATCGAATTTTGGGAGGGTGACTTTAGGGACTGAAACATCCAATGTTGGCAGTTTCAACTTCCCTCCTTTGACATCAGGGCTTTCAAGATCAAAATCTCCTTCACCCTGTCCTTTGGGAAGTGAGACGTCAACATCAGGAATTTCCATCTTTCCTCCCTTAAGTTCTGGATCTTTTGACTTCATTTTAGGGAGAGAAATATCAACAGATGGCATATGAAACTTCCCCCCTTTAACACCCTCCCCTTCAATCCCAATTTCACCTACTCCTTTTCTTTTGGAGAATGACATGTCTAAGTCTGGCATCTCAATATTTTGTCTATCAAGGTCTGGACCTCTTATTTTTACACCACCCTCTGGAAGGTTGACTTTTGGTAAAGAAACATCTAATGTCGGCATTTTAAACGTTCCTCCTTTGACATCAGGTCCTCTAATATCCAGGTCACCCTCAACCTTTCCTTTGGGGAATGCAATATCAACATGTGGTATGTCAATTTTTCCTTTGATATTTGGTGTTTCCAAGCTGGGATCATACATTGGGACATCGGCTTTTGGTAGAGAAATGTCCAATGTTGGCATTTTTAACTTTGCCCCTTTGACTTTAGGACCTCCAAGCTCTATGCCACTTTCAAAGTTTCCTTTGGGAAGTGAGACATCAATTTCTGGCATTTCCAACTTGGTTCCCTTGGGTACTGGTTCTTTGAGTTTAACACTGCCCTCGGGAAGAGAGACTTTTGGTAAAGAAACGTCCAGTGTTGGCATTTTGAACTTTCTTCCTTTGACTTCAGGTCCTTCAACCTCAACATCACCTTCAACTTTTCCTTGGGGAAGTGAGACATCAATGTCAGGCATTTCTATGTTCCTTCCCTTGAGTTCTGGACCTTTTAGTTTACCGACACCCTCTGGAAGATTGACTTTTGGTAAAGAAACATCCAACGTTGGCATTTTGAACTTGCCTCCTTTGACATCAGGGTATTCAAGATCCAAGTCACCTTCAACTTTGGGTAGGGAAACATCCGCAGTTGCAGTCGTGACCTTTCCACCCTTAAATTCAGGGCCTTCAAAATTGACCTCTGGACCTTTTGTTTTCATTTTAGGAATAGAAAGATCAACAGAGGGCATGTGGAACTTTCCACTCTTGCCAACATATCCTTCACTTCCTATTTTTCCCTCTGCTTTTCCTTTAGGGGCTGAAATATCTAAGTCTGGCATTTCAATCTTACGTCCCTCAAGTTCGGGACCTTTTACTTTTACACTACCCTCGGGAAGATTGACTTTTCGTAAAGACACATCAACTTTTGGCATTGTGTATGTATCTCCTTTCACATCAGGGCCTTCAATGTCAAAATCTCCTTCAAGCTTTGGAAGTGAGATGTCGATGTTTGGCATTTCCCTCCCCCTTCCCTTGAGTTCTGGACCTTTTAGTTTCACCCCACCCTCCGGAAGATTTACTTTTGGTAAAGAAACATCCAACGTTGGCATTTTAAACTTCCCCCCTTTGACTTTAGGACCTTCAAGCTCAATATCACCTTCAAATTTTCCTTTGGGGAGTGAAACATCAATGTCCGTTTCCATTTTGCTCCCCTTGAGTTCTGGACCTTTTAGTTTCCCACCACCCTCCGGAAGATTTACTTTTGGTAAAGAAACATCCAAAGTTGGCATTTTGAATTTCCCCCCTTTTACTTCGGGGCCTTCAAGCTCAGCATCACCCTCAAAATTTCCTTTGGAAAGTGAGACATCCATGTCTGGCATATCTATCTTCTTTCCTTTAAGTACTGGACCTTTGAGTTTGACACCACCCTGTGGAAGATTGACTTTTGGGAAAGAAACATCCAATGTAGGCATTTTGAACTTTCCTCCTTTTACTTCAGGTCCTTCAACCTCAATATCACCGTCAACTTTTCCTTTGGGAAGTGAGATATTGATGTCAGGCATTTCTATCTTCCTTCCTTTGAGTTCTGGACCTTTTAGGTTAATATTTGATTCTGGAAGATTGACTTTTGGTGAAGAAACATCAAATGTTGGTATTTTGAACTTTCCTCCTTTGACATCAGGGCCTTCAATGTCAAAATCTCCTTTAACCTTTGTAAGAGAGACATCGACGTTTGGAATTTCCATTTTTCCTTTGAGTTCGGGACCTTTTAGTTTGACACCACCCTCTGGAAGATTGACTTTTGGTAAAGAAACATCCAACGTTGGCATTTTTAACTTTGCTCCTTTGACCTCAGGACCATCAAAGTCAACATCATCTTCAACTTTTCCTTTGAGTGACACATCGATGTCAAGCTTCTCCATTTTCCGTCCCTTGAGTTCTGGACCTTTTAGTTTCATACTGCCTTCTGGAAGAGAGACTTTTGGTAAAGAAACATCCAGTGTTGGCATTTTGAACTTTCCTCCTTTGACTTCAGGTAATTCAACCTCAGCCCCACCCTCAACTTTTCCTTTGGGAAGTGATACATCGATGTCAGGAATTTCCATTTTCCTTCCCTTGGTTTCTGGACCTTTTAGCTTCACTCCTCCCTCTGGAATAGAGACCTTTGGTAAAGAAACATCCAGTGTTGGCATTTTAAACTTTTGTCCTTTGATATCAGGGCCTTCAATGTCAAAATCTCCTTCAACTTTTGGAAGAGAGACATCAACGTTCGGAATTTCCATTTTTCCTTTGAAGTCAGGACTTTTTAGTTTGACATTACCCTCTGTAAGATTGACTTTTGGAAAAGAAACGTCCAACGTTGGCATTTTGAACTTTGCTCCTTTGACTTTAGGGCCTTCAACGTCAATGTCACCTTCAAATTTTCCGACAGGAACTGAGACATCGATGTCAGGCATTTCTATCTTCCTTCCCTTGAGTTCTGGACCTTTTAATTTAACACCAGTGTCTGGAAGCTTGCCTTTAGGTAAAGACACATCAAATTTGGGGATTTTAAAGCTTCCTCCTTTGACATCAGTGCCTTCAATGTCAAACTCTCCTTCAACTTTCGGTCGAGAAAAATCAGTGTCTGGAATTTCCATTTTTCCTTTGAGTTCTGGACCTTTCAGTCTGACACCACCCTCTGGAAGATTGACTTTTGGTAAAGAAACATCACATGTTGGCATTTTGAACTTTCCTCCTTTGGTTTCAGGACCTTCAAGCTCAATTTCGCCTTCAAGCTTTCCTTTAGGTAGTGAAACATCGATGTCTGGCATTTCGGTCTTCCCTCCTTTGATTTCTGGACCTTTCAATTTGATACCACCCTCTGGAAGATTGACTTTTGGTAAAGAAACATCAAATGTTGGCATTTTGAACTTTCCTCCTTTGACTTCAGGACCTTCAAGCTCAACATCACCTTCAAGTTTTCCTTTAGGTAGTGAAACATCGATATCTGGCATTTCCGTCTTTCCTCCCTTTATTTCTGGACTTTTCAATTTGATGCCACCCTCTGGAAGATTGACCTTTGGTAAAGAAACATCAAATGTTGGCATTTTGAACTTTCCTCCTTTGGCTTCAGGACCTTCAAGCTCAATTTCGCCTTCAAGCTTTCCTTTAGGTAGTGAAACATTGATGTCTGGCATTTCAGTCTTCCATCCTTTGATAGCTGGACCTTTCAATTTGATACCACCCTCTGGAAGATTGACTTTTGGTAAAGAAACATCAAATGTTGGCATTTTGAACTTTCCTCCTTTGACTTCAGGACCTTCAAGCTCAACATCACCTTCAAGTTTTCCTTTAGGTAGTGAAACATCGATATCTGGCATTTCCGTCTTTCCTCCCTTTATTTCTGGACTTTTCAATTTGATGCCACCCTCTGGAAGATTGACCTTTGGTAAAGAAACATCAAATGTTGGCATTTTGAACTTTCCTCCTTTGCTTTCAGGACCTTCAAGCTCAATGTCGCCTTCAAGTTTTCCTTTTGGAAGTGAAACATTGAAGTCTGGCATTTCAGTCTTCCCTCCTTTGATTTCTGGACCTTTCAGTTTGATGCCACCCTCTGGAAGATTGACCTTTGGTAAAGAAACATCAAATGTCGGGATTTTGAACTTTCCTCCTTTGACACCGGGGCCTTCCAGCTCAACACCACCTTCTAATTTTCCCTTGGGAAGTGAGACATTGATGTCTGGCATTTCCATCTTCCTTCCCTTGAGTTTTGGACCTTTCAATGTAACACCACCTTCTGGAAGATTGACTTTTGGAAAAGCAACATCCACTGTTGGCAATTTGAACTTTTCTCCTTTGACATCAGGGTCTTCAAGCTCAATGCCAACTTCAACATCTCTTTTGGGAAATGAGACATCGATGTCCGGCATTTTTATCTTCTGTCCTTTGAGTTCTGGACCTTTTAGCTTGACATCACCCTCTGGAATACTGACCTCTGGTAAAGAAACGTTAACATCAGGCATATTGAGGTCCACATCTTTGCCTTTGGGAAGCGTCAGGTCCACACTTGGCAACTTGAGTTCTCCTTCAACATCTGGTCCTTTCAGGTTAACCTTTTGTGAATGGGAAACATCAAAATTAGGTAGCGTGAACTTCCCATCTCCACCAATATAATGGCTCATGTCTACTCCAACCTCAGCAGAAGGATGATAGATTTTTCCCTCCCCACCATCAACTTTCAGATCAGACGATGCCATTTTTGGTAAAGAGATATCAAGTGCAGGCAAGGAGATTTCAGGTCCTTTAAAAGTGCCCTCTACCTCATCAGGAATTCTCCCAGCACGGAGTTCCACATCTGGAACAGAGAAGTCCACTCCAGGCTTCTTAATTGTCGTTGTTACATTGACGTCTGATGCTCTTTTGACTTTGGGTAAAGAAATCTCAACAGAAGGGGTTTGAATAGATGGAACGTTTCCTGAGATGCCTCCTTTGGTGCCATGTACGCCGGGGACAGCAATGCCAGTTTCTCCCTTTATTTCCACTTTTGGAACACTAATTTCTCCTTCTGCTCTCACCTTCATTTTGTCATAATCAGTTTCATCCGAATGATGTGACAGTCTCATTTTGGGAAGTTTCAACTTTGGCATCCGCAGTTTTCCGTCACCTTTGCCTGATTCAAAATCAAGTTTTCCCATTGTAACTTCAGCATCCCCTCCTCTTACTTGAATTTTTGGTGCTTTGATTTCCACCTTTGCCTTCTCAGTGGGGATAGATGTGTCACCTTTGCTGGAAGGTAGGGCAAATTCTACATCTAGGGAATTCAACGATGCTCCCCCCATCTCCACATCCAAGCCTTTCCCAGCAGGCAAACTGATCTCTACAGATGGCGATGGAATGTTTACATCCAGCTTCTTCAGTTCCACAGATCCAGATTTGGCGTCCTTACTCTTGGGAAAGTTGATTCCATACTTGGGGGCTTTTCCTTTGGCTTTGACTTTGGCTGCGGGAAGATCAGTTGGTGAGACCTTCACCTTTGCTTCCAGTCCTCCACTTTGACCTTTTGTCTTCATCCGAGGAAACCTGAGAAGACATTTTGTTTGGATGAAAACCAGTGGTGGGCTGTTAGAGCCAGCAAGGCCTTCTCTGTTGGCCTAACATAACCTGACATCATTATCATAATTATAATAAAAGTCAATTTCATTTTTTTGTCTTGAGCAAAGAAGAATGGATTTTGTGTAGAATTAGTGTTTTGGGAGACAGCCGTTTTGGTGAGTGCAAGCTTTTTATGGAGCTTTTCCAGATAAGCCCTGCCAAAAAGTTAAGTTCTGTTAACGTCTAGACCAGTGGTTCTCAATTGGGGGTATGGGTACACCTGGAGGTACTTGAAGGAACTCCAGGGGGTACTCCAGATATGAAATAAAACACACAAACATGCAAAAATCCTTTAAAAATATTTATTGAATTAATTAAATGTTTTAGGAAAATATAAGTTCATAAAACAAATTTTATGTTCAGTAGTTGATTCAATTTCATTACAGTACTTTTAAAACCCAGATTCTCCACGATACAAGAATGGTTTGGCCCAACTTTCACCTATCGTTACCTGTCAATTCAATGATTTATTTTTGTGAACAGATCTTTACTATGGTCCCAAAAGATCACACTTTAAGTTGAATATTTTTCTGTGGACAAATTTTTATTTATTATTATTTATTTTTGAGAACAGGTCTGACACTGTTGATTATTTTTGTGGACAAATATTTATTCATAATTCATTATTTATTTTTGTGACCAGACCTCTACTGTAATCCCAAAAGAGGACACTTTATGTTTAATATTTTTCTGTGGACAAATATTTCTTAGTAATGAAGTTATTTCTTTTTAATAACAGAGCTCTTCAGTGATTTAATAGAGGACACTTTATGTCGATTATTTTTTGTGGACCAATTTAAATGAAGTTTCAAAGGTTGTAAAGTTTAATAAATTAGACAATGATGGCATGTTTTAAGATTTTATTTGATTTTTTTCCCCCCCAAATGCAGGTTAAGGGGTACTTGGCTGAACATATATTTCACAGGGGGTACATCACTGAAAACAAACACTGGTCTAGACCATAATTTGGTAGTTTTTGATTAGCATGTCCCCAGTGGCCAGGTATGGCTACTGCATTTAGAGGTGTGTTCTCCTTGTTAGGGTCAAGGGTTAAATGAAAGATTGCCACCTTCGTACGTGTGTGCATAATGAGATTGGCATGCAAACAGGCCTCTTGGTTAAGATTTTTTTCAAACTTCATTCGTTACCAACCTATCCAATATGCATAACCTGGACCCTGACCTTCTTGCTTGAACAAACAAAGGTGATGAAATATTCATCGAACAGTAAATATGATCCTCATGATACGCTGTAGACATTGACCAACCTGATTTTCTTCTTTGCCTTTGCTGCAGCACCGCCTTCTGCCTCTAGGTGGCCGCTTCGTCTGTGTATAAACTTGGGCAGGCAAAATTCCACATCCACATTGCTCATCTCCAGCCTGGGCGGGCTTCCCTCAATCACCAGCTCTTCATGCCTCTTCTCCTTCAGCCTCTTCAGACCAAAACGACCACCTCTTTTTTTCTTGGCCTTGAATGGCTTGATGGCCTTCACACTCTGAAACATAGGACAAGGTAAGTCACGCTTCCCTATTTTAGCCATATTTTTATTAGTATCATATTTCAATGATGTTTCACCTCAGTTTTTTAAAACGCTCAAAAGCGTGTTGATCTAACTATACCATGAAACAAGCCAGACACCCGGCAAGTCAACTTCTCACCACTGTTCAAGCTACTGGAACTTTTAAGCCAAATGCTAAGTTGTTCACATCTCACCCTTTGAATGCTAGTATGTACATACAGGAGCTCTTTCTTTCAAAATGGAAATCCCACCTTTATGGATGGCGCTACAGTGAATGGCTAGTAATAGGGTCATATTTGACGACACAAGAGCCCCAGTGAAGGGAAAACAAATTAAAATTTTTGATTACCATTTTGGCCATTTTGGCTTTGGGACCCTTTATCTCCACACTGGGCAGGCGGGGCCGCACGCAGACTTCCTCCCCGTGGATCGTCCTCTTGACTAGGAAGCTGACTTTGTAGGGCTCGGCACACTGGAGGATCTTCAGAGCGTCTTCATAGCGCACATTGTCAAAGTAGACCTTGGCGCTTAGCAGCTGGTCACCTAGTGTTGATAAAAGAAGGTCAGCAAGACCTAGTTTGGATGTATTTTTACAAATATAAAACTTTTTATCGGAATATATAACTTTTTACAGAAACAGTTCTTTATGAATTGTGCATGTTTTATAAATATATACCATTATGGGGAACATATCACTTTTTCAGAAACACTTTTCCTGGAAGTACTGAGTTAGGGGCCTTTTTTTGTGGTGGGTGTGTTACAAAATTATTAACCCCTGGGTGCCCAGGGATTTTTCACTAGCCTTGCCTTATTATCACCCAACTTGGGCTGACTTTGAACGTCCCATAGCATTGTCTAAATTTTTTTAGACATTGTCTAAACAACTCAAAATGTTCAGTGGCATAAGCCCTATTCATATATCATTCATATATATATATTATATATATATTAATATATATATATATATATATATATATATATATATATATATATATATATATATATATATATATATATATATATATATAAAATGTGTGTGTGTTTTGGGGAGAGAGACCTATGTACAAAAATGGTAAGAATGCGATAATAGCCAAACTATGCTCTACTATATTTATATATTTCTGAAATTGAAATAGGAATATTTATTATGCTATAATTAGAGTATTATGACTTTTGCATTATGGGAGTCCAGGCTAAGCCAATCCTCAAAGTCATTAAAAGGCTTGCAAATGTCATATTTTGTCCGCTAGCGTTGCCCTGTGGTTTTGGAGTGTCAACACAAACATTTCTCTTGTGCCCCGTTTGCAAGTTACCATTAAAAGGATTAATGCAAAAATCAGGAGAAATGCATTGTAAAAAAAAAATTGCCTTGTAAAAAAAATTGTTTGTTTTCAATATGTCCAAAGTTGAAATTATTTCCAATTTGGAATAGCAGTAAATGAGTCCGACATGTGCAAAATTTGACACCTAGAGGGTTTACATCTTGACTTCCTGTTTGCAAGCATTAGAAAAAGCCGTCATGTTTTGATAATCTATGCAATATTTTAGCCTCCTAGTGTTTTTTCTTTGTATGCCTTTCCTTTGAAATCACATATCAAAGATTACAAGAGCCTCCTGAATCTTGAATCATGAATCTTGAAAACATCAAAAAAGCTGAGTTGGGTCAAAACCCTTGGGGTTAATGTTGGCAAAACACATTTTAGGGAGTATCTACTATTTAGGTCTTTAGCCCTAACCATTGCAAATAGTGAGTGCTGACTGGAGCATGCAGACCTTGCTGAAGGCTGAGATGTTTAGCGGCTGGCGAGTCCTTGAGAACGTCTTTGATGAAGATGCCTCTCTCTCCACCGCCGGTCACGCTGTAGCCACTAGCTCCAGCTTCTGCCTCTGTCTCCACCACGATCTCCACCGGGGGCTCAGCATCTTTCACCGTGGTATCATCCTCAAAAAAAAGGCAAAGTCTTTCAGTTTCTCGACTGTTCTGTTTTTAAGTTCATCAAGCTAAAGAAGTACAGTATGATATCCACCATATCTTGGTCACATAAGGAAATAATTCATAACAAATCAAGATGCTAAGAAGCTAAAATAAAGTACAAAAGTTGATGTTTCAAATATTGCCTCCGGCCTTCCTGAGTGTAGTTAGAGCGTAGGTGTCAAACTCCAGTCCTCGAGGGCCGGTATCTTGCATGTTTATTATGTTTCTCTCAAACACAACATATTCAAATGATTAGGATGATTTTCAAGCTCTTTTTCCGCTTAGCTTTCTGATGAGTGAATCATTTGAATCAGGTGTGTTGGGGAGAGACACCTGGAAAACATGCAGGATACCGGCCTTCGTGGACTGAAATTTGATTTCTGTGAGTTAGAACTCTAAATTATTTTATCCATCTGAATGTACTGTATACAACTGAGAATTTGCATGTATCTTTAGCCAATATGGCGTTTTAAAGTCCTTAGTCTACTTCATTTTTTTTTTTTTTAATTATACAACAGCGGCTTGAAAACTCCCAATTCAGTTCGGATCGATGTTGATTTGATGGCTAAAGGGGACTTACTGCCTGCTCGTTAGAAGGTTCAGGATCCATCTCTGGTTGGGCCAGTTGGCAGGTAGATGATGCTCTAAGTAGACTTCTCTTCTGGCTTAGCACCTTTTTCAACTCTGCATGGAGTTTTTCCTTCTGCTCCTGTACATAACAAATACGATTTTTGGAGGGAGGCAATACAATGTATGATCGTTTTCAAAATAGACAACCAAAAAAAAAATATATATACGTATACTGTACATCTTTTATTTCATTCGGAATAGTACTATGCTAGGAACTATTTTACATTTACTGAAATATTTTATATAAATATAAATGATTAACTTTTAAATACAGCACATTGCTTTATGAAATATGCAATATTTCTGAAATTTTGACTTGTTTGAGAAATAATACAATTTATGAGACATTGACCATTTAACAACATTTGCATTAAACTGTCAGTTTTGTAAACTGCGCCATTTCCTTCTAAGCTATTTGACCAATAAAATATTATTTGATACAAATTTCTAATTTCAAAGTAGAATAATTCAAGACACTCACATCTTTTGAATCAATAAACAAATATCTGGTTCAAAACGTTTTTTTGGTACACGCCTGATCAACGTTTTCCGCAACCTTTTTGAGAAATGTCTAATGCTGTATTTTTAGAAAAATGCAGTAATAAAGTATAGCTCTGGCCATTAGAAAAAAATAGGAGGCAAACTTGCTCTTAAAATGGATTTACATTACAGATGTTGAGGAAAAAAAATCAGCATCACACACTTACATGACAAATGTCATGTGATCGATTTGACATCTTTAGCCATAGTCACTAGTCATTAGCCGTATTGCATTCAGCTCCCTGCTAACTACGTTCAACATGTTAACATTCATTTCATGTGTAGTAATAATAATTGAATCCATTTTCTCGCTCATACGGTACCAGATGCAACAAGTTCCATTTCGGGTTCTATGGTAAATCATTAAAGATGAGCCACGTTGATCGTTGTTGATGTCCCGGTGAAAAGACCGCTGACATCTCTGCTGACAGCGCACAAATGAAAGCTGTTTATGTGGCCCAACCATTGTCGTCCACAATAGTGTAGTTTGCGAGAGGAGGCTATGCTGCCGGCTGGGCTCATCAGTGGCAGCCAGCGACACATTTATAATTGATCAATTATAGAAGGTCTTCCTAGAATGGAGTCCGATTGTAGTCGGAAGCAACTCACTGTCCCAACATTTTTGCCTGTATCGTGTATGTGGCCGTATATAGTGTACTGTTTGTGTATATACAGTAGAGGAATGTATGGGGTGTTGAAAAATAAGCTAGAGTACGTCTATATTTGGGTCTCACCACTCTCTCGGGACTCTCGTGTTCCTCTACAGAGGCGCTGTGGTGAGGGTTGCGTTGTGGGCCAGTGGGGGGTCTGCTGGAGGGGGGAGACCGCTTTTTATCGTTTACCTGCGCAGAGGAAAGGTGGTAGAATGTTTGCATTAACCTGCACTGGATGGTATAACTTACGGAGTGCTGTTTTTAGTTTGTAACATATTAATGCAATGATCATTATGGTAATGATATTCAATATTAGTCAGATATTTGTATGGTGTTGCAAAGGGTTAAATTTTTGGGCCCGTGCTGTTTTTGTTGTAGTTGCTGCACTTGTGTTTGTATTTGCTATGGTAAGGTGGAAGTAAGGTGAGAAGTTTTGTTTGTTTATGTGCCAAAACAAATCCAAACACAGTATTCTGATTAACATTGTTTAGGTGGGATAAGAATGAAGCTGTTTAATCAAAAAAAAAGTGACCTGAGCAGTAAACTATTTAATTATTTAAAGAGGGTATATTTAGTCATTTGTAATCTTCGCGGTTTGCTTACGCCGTGATCTCTGCTGGTGCTGTAAACATGGCCGTCGTCATCTTCTCTGTCAGAGTCTGAAAGAGTTAAAGCAAAACACATGGTGGAAGCATATTAAACCACATTGTATATCAAAATAGTTGTGAAGGTAGTGTTTAAAAAATGTGAACACATCATGGTGGAATGACCATATATCAGTGTACTGGAGCGCAATTTGTTAAAGACGTACAGTAATCTCGGTTTTAACACTACTGGGAGAACTCACCACAAGGCGGTACCCTTAGGTTGCTGCTGCTGTTTTGGTCAGCAAAAAAATTTCAATTGACTTGGCAGTCAACTTTTGCATGAAAATATTAATCTGTGAATTTACAGTGATTTTTTTTTTCTTGATAACGGTGAAAAGGAATGCATTTATTTGGCTTAAGTGGATGACGCACCTGCTGATTTATTTGGGGCTGGGCGTTTATTGAGGCAAGGGTACCTCGATCTTAATGTGAGCTCCACAGAATGCCAGTTATGTCATCTTGTGACCCGCCGGACACAGGACACCCACCTACACGCCTCAAACGGGCTTGCCATTCCACACGCACGAATGTACGCACACACACATAGCCAAAGCAAGGTCCCTAAAAAGTGAGCATCAAATAGTTGAAGGTCCGCTGCGACTGCAAGCAAAGCCATTCCTAAAATATTGAGGGACTGGGATGTCAGTTTCTACGCACTCTCGACTCACCTCATCCCAACCCAGCTCAACTTCATTTATAAAGATACTACAATACAAACATACCACAAATTAATAACAAGGGTCTGTGCATAGATAAAAATACATCAAACTATATTTAAATAATAATAATAATAATAATAAGAAGAAATCAAATGCAGGTTCTCAAATTTTGAGCCAACTGGAGCTATTTAAGGGAAGACTGGCTGACTCCCCACATATGCATAAACACATGTACTAATAGTACCCATTTTTTTTCCTGTACTTACCACTAAAAGCAAAAAAGTACTGATCTGACATGTACTTCAGCACAAAAGTAAAAATGAATTCAGAGTGTCAGCTATATACAGTGCACTAGTCGTTTTGATAACTTGGCACAGCAACAACAAAAGTGTGGCCAAAATATTTTCCTTTTTTAATAACAACATGAGGTGGAAAAGAAGTAGCTAGCTTGGGCTCAGGCTTTTACTGTCAAAACAACTTTTTCTTATAACATTGTTAACATTAGCTCCTAAAAAAAATCAGCTTAATACTATGTTTTAAAATACAACACATTTACCCTGAATTATTCTTGGAGGAAACTACATCAAACACCTCATAAACAGGCCATGGTTGTCAAACATATTTTCCACTTTATAAGATCTCAAGCTCTTAATCAATCTCATCTGCTTTGTCCGTAGACATAGAAGAAAATTGATAGGTTTTTTTTATGACAAAGTAAGGGGTAAAGAAGTAATTGACTTCCATTTTAGTCAACAAATATCCCAAAAATCTCAAACGCACAAAATTTGTACTTGTAACCTCCCTGCCCTGACACACAAGAAACACGTACTCTTACTTCCTGTTTCACACATGAGATACAAAGATAAGTGCAGACAAAACCGTCATCGTCAGGATTATTTGTGCAAAGCCAGCTCTCGTTCTGGTGGTTCACAAATCAGATGGTGCCATCTCTTGTCAGGAAGTTGCTCCATGTAAACAGGAAAGTGATATTTCTGACAAAGATGCCCACCTAATTTGTTAGTAAATCCAGTGGTACATTCAGTTATGATTTCATTTTTTTTCCTGACCAAGCTCAACTTATTTACTTCATATTTGGTAAGAAGCAAATATGATCAAACAATGAGATACAAGTAAAGTAAGTCAAAATGATGCTAAGAATCACATGGCGCATAATGGTGTGTACAAGGCTCTTCCAACACTGTCTGTGCCGGGAAGTTCACCCTCCATCAGATGTCACATTGTTTCCTCACAAGGGGGTGTTCCCTACCAAGCTCCCTGATCCACTCTTGACTGAACTTCCTCCTCAAAAGTGAACCCCACCCACAGGCACCATATCCACCGCCCAAAGACGGACGCCAGGAAACCACCATCGTGATCCATCATGTCATTTGTGGTCCTTGTTTACGCTAAGAGTTCATGCGATGTTGTCCTGCTGAACTTTTTTCAAGGGGAGTCCATTTCTTGGCCTCCGTCACACCAGCTGGACTCATGGAGGCTTCAGATGTCTCCCATGTCAGAAACAGCGTGACACCACACATGATCCAATGGGTGCCATGAAAACGGGAATAAAAATCCAAGTGTGTTGTGACCAGGAGTGGGAAGCAACATCCAAGTTTCTGTTCTACTTCTTTATTAGCCTTTATGTCCACTATACTTTTACTTAAGTAGAGTGTGAATACATTTTCCGCCTCTGGTTGTGGGCTCAACAGGAAGTCCAGGTAACCTAAGTACTAGATCAAAGCCCACTCGAATCTCAGTGATACCCAGACAGGTGTCTAGACCAACTGTAGCTTGTCCTAATGGTGTAGTCATCCCAAACCTGTGAATCAGGTTCCAACAGTAATGATAAGCATCTAAACATGCTACGTCTGGACAAATCACATGAATTGTTTGACACAGAGGGCACTATTTTTGTGCCTAGTCAGAATCTAGCACAACATTCACTCTACAGCCCCCTTCGCACTGAGATGTGAACATATGCAAGTGTTGACGAAGGTAGCCAATACACGTGCATGTTAGGGATTTGTCAGGGTTTGTTCAAGCTCCCAATTGTTCTTAAGATTCATTATTTTTATGCATATATATACAATATATATATATATATATATATATATATATACAATATATATATATATATATATATATATATATATATATATATATATATATATATATATATATATATATATATTTTTTTTTTTTTTTTTTTTTTTTTTTTTTTTTTTTTTTATTTATACGTATGAATGTAACTTGCCATGATCAAATGAGCCTCAACCTTCGCTGACACACTCCAACGTTTGCCCCTCAATGGGATAGGAGTTTAACTGCGCATGGGTTTTTTGTGGTATTTTCGCAGGTTGACACTCGCAAGTTGAAAGGAGCATTTGTGCCGTGTTGAACACAGCTGACTTGCTTCCCAGCCAATGTAAGAGACTCTTCTCATTGTAATTATGCATTTTAAATTCAGCAGAGGAGAATGCATGGTCTACATGATTGTAGTCCATGAAAAAGATCGACACTCAAAGTGCGTTCATAAGGAATCGCAATAAGATCTCCACTTTCCGATGATGTAAAGCTGGACAGGGTGATCATAGATCCTTGATGAGAATTGGGCATTTGGAGACGACAGTCCACTACAGTTATTGTTGGTAGTTCTTTTGGTTTGTGGCCCCAAATTTGAGGGGAAAAAGAACAATGGGGGTACTGTGATGCCCTCTCATGTGAGCAAGCATGGATGTCTGTTTATCACCAAAGAAAATGTTCATGTTTATGACACAGTACCTTACTGTCAATTCCCTCAAAGTTTCCAGTGAATTCTCATCATGCCCTTGAGAAGTTTTCACTTTGGAATACTTACAACATTCCCTGTCCTAACCATTTTTTTTAAAATGTACTTGAATGTTTTCGAACCTGAAATCTTCACCCCTTTGGAATCCTAGTAAGGGTACAAATGCCGAGACGTTTGAAGTTACCGCCCGAGTGAGAAGACATTGCAAGCCCTTCAGATACAATGATGGAGTACAAAGAAGCTCTAGTACGGACGCAACTATCTTGGGTGTCAACGGTGTGCCCTCGGCATGCCGACATACCAGGCTGGGGCGGGTAAGGTGGCCGGTAGGGGGGGGGGCGCATTTCGGTGTAGGAGGGGTAAACGGATCCAATGACCATCATGCTGCAGCTGTCACTGGTGTGTAACGCTAAGACGCAGACTAAACGAAGTCCATGCCATGCCAGCAACTTTGACAGCTCTGCGTCACTTTACTTTCCGATGATTTTCAACCTCAACAAAAGCAGTTTTATCCTGCAAATCTTATATTTTTATACTGAATGGGATCGTTACCATTTATTTCCATGAACTCCTTAGGCAAGTCCTCGTTACAAAACACTCTAAAAGTCATGGTGACACACTACTCGAGTGTTTGTTGAAACAGCATGCTATTGTTCTGCCATGTGCGCTCATTCCGTTCTGTGCAGGCCAAGCAACTTTCCGCAAAACTTCCCATGACAACTACAGGACAAAAAACTTGACATTTTTCTCCAGGTCTACTCATTTTGGAGCTTTAAAGGAAGCTGAAGGTCCATCCTACCTTCCTCTCAGCCTTCTCAGGGTCTCCCTTCAGAGCTTCAATCTCAGCCTGTCTCTTCTTCCTGCCCTAAAAGTGTTAGTCTCACCCTTGTTGGTGGTATCGCTTAAATTTGCCCCTCTCTCTGTCAATAATGCTTCGCCCCTCTTCACCAGCCAGCCCGTGGCTCCCCTCACTGAAAGCCTCAGGCCCAACACGGGATCACAGCATCTCCAGGAGGGACGGGGCCAGTTTACCGATTGGCCGCGGGCAGGAAAATGCCCCCATATTAGGTCACAGGGAGGCGGGGTCTGTCTTACTGATAAAGAAGGAAGGAAGAAAGAGATAAAAAGTTTGGAGACACGGTGAAGCATCTGTGAGAAGATTAAGATTCTAGCACTGATTTCAGCAACAATTTTAATGGATATTTTCTCTCTTTTTTTTTTTTTTTTTGGTATTACCATTGCCAGAGGGGGAATTCTAGGAATGTGGAGAGAAAGTTCTGGTAGTCTTGCAGAATGACAGTCCCAGCAGGAGATGTTTGGAGATTATTTTTAAAGCAAAGGTCTAAAAATAGAAAGAGCAGGATTTGGAGAAAGGGTGAAGCTTCCTCTCACTATGCTCGAGCAGCAGCTGTGTTGTTTGTGTGCGCGCGCCTCTCTATTATTAGTGTGTGCCTCTGTGTGTGTGTGTGTGTTTGTGTGTGTGTGTATTATTAGTGTGGTAAACAGTGAGTCTGCCCAAATGCACAGACGGAACCAGCATAAAATTCCTGCTTTGTGATGAGGGGGATTGATGACAAAACACAAGACGTGTTCCCAGAATTCCCTTCAGCTGAAACGGAGACTGTAAAATTGATATCAAGACTGGCTCATCAACATGATACGTTAATGGTAGATTTTGTGACTTAGAAGCTACGAATCAAATTCAGCATCACACTGCAGCCTGGCCCACATTGGGATGATCATTTAGTGTTGTTGTGGTGTAGTCAGGGTGATATTTGGATGTTGTCACTATGTTTGTCAAAATGTTGTTGAGATTTTGTCAGGTAAGCACTTGGATGTTGTTGAGGTGTTCTTGTGGTTAGGATATTATTGGGATGTTCTGACATTGGGATGTTTGTGGGTATGTTTTCAGTTTGGTGTTGGGATAGAGTTGGATTGTTGAAATAATGCTGGGGCATTGTGGATATTGTGGGCAGTGATTTCAAGGGGGGGGTGGGTTGGTTTACTTTTGTCAGGATTTTTTTTTTAGATTTTGTTTTCCTGAGATTTTTTTTTTAAGATCTGAAGATAATGTTTGGCTTGTGTTTTTATTTTAACGTTAAAGGTTTTGCAGGGATGAAATTGCCATTTTGTCATTATGTTCCAGAGATTTTGTTGGGATAGTTTGGGGTTTTATTCAGGATGTCAAGATTTTGTAGGGATAAAATTTTGTCAGGAATTTGTGAAGAGGGCTTCTGCATAGTGTTAGGATTTAGCACAAATGCTAATGTTGGTATGGGTTTAGTTTAGTCTGAAGAAGTTGTCAAATTTTGAAGTTGTCAGAATGTTGTGGGGATGGTCTAGCGTTGCAATTTTGTGTTGCTATTTTATGATAATGAATCCTGCACTGAACTCCAGAGAAAAGTATAATGTAGAGTGTAGGCCGTGGAGATTCTGTGGGCATGATATTGTGTTCGTGTTGGGATGATTTTTCATGATATGGATGTTATAGGATGGAATTTGGGATTTTGCCAGCATGATCTGAAGTTTTCATGGCAACTATTATGTTGTGTTTTAAACAGGACGTTGTGAACATTGTCTGAAATGGTCTTGAGAATTTGTCAAGGTGTAGAAATTCCATCCATAGAGTATTAGGATCTAGCCAAGATTCTGTAGAGATGCCCTGGAATGGTGTGGATATGTTTTGGAGATGGGATTGGCAAAGTGCTAGGAATTCAAAGGCTTAAAGGGAATTTTGCGGGAATGGCCTCAGTATAGTGATAGGACATTGTCTAAATACATATTTTAATTGTCAAAAATACCCAAAGAATAAATCCAAAAATAATATCAGGGTAGTATTTTAATGTAGCTGGCTTTGTGATGGTCTGCTATCAGGACTGTGTTGGGATGGGGTGGCTGCCATGACTGTGTCAGCAAACATGGACTTTGATCCACAAAGCATGGCTTTCCATTGATTCAGCAATATGTGTGCAGTATCCGGGCTTGGATGGTGTTCAAGCAATGATGCTGCTGGCTCTGTGTTTTGTAGGTACCGTGCTGATTTAGTCCCAAGGAGAAACGGTCTAAAGAGTAATCCCACCTAGCTGTGTAGATAAGTATTGCAGCCAAGAATCTAGATTAGCCATCAAGATGAAAGAACATTTCAAGGAATAAGCTAGTGATTCTGTTGGAAGTTTTGATTCATAGGCCTTAGAACTTGCCATGTTACATGACACAATAACTCTATCACATTATGAGGTAACACTATTCTGAAAACATGGTCGCAAAAGGTTAGTAATCTCAAGCGATCTCATCTCAGTGTCTTTCACCAATGAACAGCATAGTAGGGAAAGTGGGTGCATGAATGGTGCCTAGAAAATAATCACATTTAACGATAATTAACTCATGTGACATTTGACTTTTTAGCTTGATGGACGCACCCCGCTGTACTTAATAGCTCACCGCCCATCACTCAGGTGAAAATATGACGTCTTTGGCTGCACTCAAACTTTGGTATTTATTGCCGATCCAGCCCGAAAGTTATTCATCCTAACCTGCATCGGAGGAGGGTGTCCAGGTGACTCGGAATATTCCACGGAGACACTCACACATGGTCTGCAGGAGGACGCCACTGGAGCACACCAACACAGCAGCCTGCACTCGGGTCTCTCGAGGTGGAGGCGATCCCGGGTCGGCTTTGACGCTTTGGGGCCGGCACACCAGCGATGCTCTCAGTGTGGCTCACACTGGGGGATGCAAAAGATGGGAGGGGGTCCAATCCAATACCCATCTTTGCATCCTCAACCACTGTGTGTGTGTATAGACGACACAGAATAGGCGTGCATTAGCAGTCGAGGACAGTCAGCACTTTGCTCAGTGTCCCCGCAAAGCTCTCTGTTGTTACCGTTGGAGGCTTTAGCACAGGCTGTTGTTGGTGGGCTTAGTGGGCGCTGCACACTGGACGGCAGGCTGACCCCCAGCGCAGAGCACAAAGCTCAGCGTGTTGATTACTGCGACATCAGAACGCCTTTTTAATCAACACATTATTCTCCATCGTTGACCTGACAAGACCCGCGACTGAAATATGTCCAGTTCGGTTTGGACAGCAAGTAGTGAGGCTAAAGATTGTCACAGAAACCTGAATCAAGTCATTCTAGAGGTCTGGACCCTCAGTGTTATTCTTGGGTTTAATTTTTTACAGTATTGAAGAGATGCAGTGCATTTAGGAGCAAGAAGAGACATATATTGTTTCAACGAAAACTTATTTATCCATTTACATTTTTCAGCATTAAAAAGTTAATGTCTGCAGTTAGATAACGTTGTTTGTAAAATTAATACCTTTAAAGGGCCCTTATGGGAATTTCATGGGATATTAACCATGCTACAATAGCTAACTCTGAACAATATGTTATTTTCTTTCATGGATGCATTTTGAAGAATTCCTTGCTTAGTATGCAAACAGATAATAAGGGTCTGGCTACTTGCTAAGTCACAGGTAGGAGGAAGGCCCTTGTTCACCATCCCGTAATCATCTAATTATGGACTGATTTTACTGATGAAAATGGCAAAATAAATATCCCTTTAAGATTCAGCAATAGTCTTTGTTGGAGAACTACACAAACGAGATTCAGCACTCTGCTAATGAATAGTCATTCAATCCTGCACTGTAAATCAGATTAGAGTAACCTAGAACATTTGAATTTCATCAATTGTGAGAAGTTAATAGGAGTAATTTTTTGCTGCTCTTTTACGCTTAATTTGACAGTTGCCATAACAACCGCAACAACCAACAAAATCAACAAGGAATGAACTCTATTAGATGCGACCTCTCTCAGTGCCTTTTAATTAAATAGAAATTGCGTTTCTACCCATACACAGCAGACTCCAGAAAAACAAATAAACTTGTTTATAAACTTGTTTTTCTCCCTGAGATGAACTATGAAGGA
Source organism: Hippichthys cyanospilos (assembly GCF_059441005.1). NCBI lineage: Eukaryota > Metazoa > Chordata > Actinopteri > Syngnathiformes > Syngnathidae > Hippichthys > Hippichthys cyanospilos. The sequence goes on along the minus strand of NC_142379.1, from coordinate 12,408,903 downwards.
CGATGTCTTAATCGTGACACAATGGTGATGTGTAAAGTCTTAAAAATGTCCAAAAAAGGATTGTTGTAAGCAGCTTTCGTACTGTGGAAAATGTTCCTCCACCGCCATTGGCAGCATGACCTCTTAAAAGTTAATAATTGCATTAATTTGTAATATGTGGACAGGCAGCTTTGACATTAGTGTGTTGCGTGAGGGGGACGCTGTAGTCGGATTTCCAGTCTCTCTCGAAAACGTCCCTCAGCTGCAATTGAACGCTGGGCTCCAGGGATGAAGATGCCGTCTGGTTGACCACCAGGGCAGAGCCCGCGGTGTTCACAAAGTAGTCGCCGGACCAGTTGGATGTACCTGAAGAGGTACAAGCACCTTAGCAATTATTAACATAACTATAAAAAAAATACCTGACAGTTTATTGGTGAGCAAGAGAATACTGACAAATCTGAATCTCTAAAATAAACAAGGCGTGGTTCAAAAGCTAAGGAGAGAAATCTTTAAATGATGATGCACGTCTCATTTTCATTAGCCTGTGTCACGCCAGATTTCTTTTGACAGCTGTCATTTGAAAGGCTTTTTTTTTAAGTGCATTACTGCCACAAGACAGTAATTATGCTGGCTATCATATGCACTCATGTCTTACCAATATAAGCAACCTGGTCTGTCACCATGTACTTGTTGTGGTTGACCCTGGCAAAAGGGATCTGCATCTGCTCAGCGCTGGCGGGAACCACGAAAAGTCTCTGTTGATGAGAGGGAGAAGGTGGCTGTTCTGAGCTTGTAACAAGCATTGTGATCACAAACATGGCATCCACTCACCACCTGGATGTCCATCTTGCTCTTTGGTTCGTAGACCGATGCCAGCGACTTGAGGAAAGGCAACATGGCGGGCGGGGTATGGCCCCAGCAGCTGATCAGCAGACGTACTCTCACACGCTTCTCGTAGGCCACTCGACGCAGCTGGGTGTCAATGTCTGCCCAGTACCTGCGGAGATGCCACATTCAATTCGATTAGGTTACACAGAAACAATCGTGAGTGTTTTTTCAGAAATATGCTGGGGTTCTCTATACCACATAAGCGAAAGGCAAGCCTAGCTTCCGTACGATTTAATAAATCAGTTAAGATGTTAAAACCTGTTGCATGCGTGAATGTATCCCGCTTTACCTTCTGGGATATGAAAACTCCATGGTGGGCATATAGTTCATGACGGCAATATAGATGAAAGTCTGGGCATCATCCATCACATTCAGGATGGAGTCCAGGTCGGATGTCCTGCCAGTGGCGCAGAAAGACGGAGGAGAACTCTGAAGAAGAAAAAAAAGTTAACAGAATGAACAACACTGACACACCGTTTAGTTTGTTGTTGATTCTGACCGTCAAGTAGACGCTGGACTGGGTGTTGTTGAGTGTCAGTTGGAGTGGCGTTTCTTTATTGTAGACGGTGGAGAAGCTGGAGGGCCAGGGTGAAGGGATGGACTGGCTCTCCCCCAGGAACCAGTAGGCATCAAAGATCTTGCCCAAGTCTGAGGCCAGACAGCTGCAGTTGTACACCACCACACCCAACTCCTTCACCTGACAGTCACATTTAAACACAACTTTTGAGTATACTTAGATTGTACAAAGATCTAGTTCAAATATTTGAGGTTACAGTTAACAAATACAATTGTGTTGTGGTGGCTATTTGAATACAAAGGGGCAGTTCTCATGTAACTGTATGTCTGTACATCTGCGTGATGCTGCCCCTGATGGCAAAGGTAAGCACATTAGAAGGAGCAGCACAATGTCATTGAAGTGAAGCGAAAAAAGTCAAACTGCAGAATTTATTCATCTTCCCTTTCATTACGTCATCAGTGCATTTTTCTTACGTACATTGTAGCACAGCAGAGCTCCAGTACAAAATACAAAAAGCCTGGAGGTTCATAGAGGCACTTAAGGGTGATATGTAAGATTTTACCAGGGGTTTTGTAAGTAACAGGAAATCTAATTGGGTACTTCTCAATGCTAAACCTCTTAAGTATTATACATATGTACTGTACAATGTCATCAAAGACATATTTATCCAGCATTTTTTTTTTCAACTAAAAATTCTTTGTGCTGGTTAGGTGGTATTTGGCTGAAAAAAAATTCACAGAAAGGTACGTAATTGATAAAAGATTGAAAACTACAGTATTTGCTAGTGTGTTGTTGAATGCAAAAAAATATGACTTCCAAATTCCATTTTCCTTCATAGGAAATAGTTCAATATTGCCATTGCGCAACTTAATTGCCTAAAGTAACATGTTAACATTCCACTCTACCACACAAACGTAAAAATAAAGTCGACCACTGTTCAAAGATGGAACTTAAGCCCAAAAGTCATTTGCAGTGGAATACTGACATCTAGTGGCGTTTTGTTGGCACTACTGGAATTCTAGATCGTGTGTACCTGTGTGAGGGATCTCCAGTCCATGTTGGCACTTCCTATGTAAATGTGTTTCTTGTCCACAATCCAGAATTTGGTGTGCAAAACCCCTGTGGTTAATTCCTTCATATTCACCATTCTGATGGCGGCCCCTAACACGAAACAATTTTTTAATGTACACTGTATTTGATGTCAATTTACATCCAATGATGTTTACTTAACTCTACTTTACACACTAGTCACCTGAAGCATTGAGCCGCCCGAGGTCTCCGGTCGGCTGACTGCCTTGCGGCGAGCTGACGGCAATTCGGACCGACAAGGAGCCGGACAGCTCGGCCAGGTTCTTTAGAACATTTTCACCCTGCGCTCACGTACAGAAGACGTTAGGGAACCGGCGGATGAACGAGAGGAGAAGTGCTTGCACCTGATCTGCGGTGGGCTCCTGAGTGCCTGTGTCCTGGTTGGTGAGTGTCCAGTAGAAGGACGCGATGTCCACGCTACTGCGGGCCTGGACCATCAGCTGCAGCCATGCCTGGTAGATGGAACCGTGAGAAGGGTCACTGGAATTGAACTTCAGACCCTCGGGGATGCTTTCTACCAAGGAGATCCTGAAGAGGTGAGAGAAGACATATCATGTTATAATAAACAATGATGATTTTTTTTTTTTTTTTGGGACACTAGTTGTCTTGAAAACTGTTTTTTTCACCCCAATTTTTACATTTCCCCGGTTTTCCTGAAAGCAGCACTTTCATAGTTTACCAATTTATTTTGGGGGGAAAACTCAAGATTTTGATGTTTTATTGGAAGCAGTATTATCAACTAACGTGAAAAGTAACACAGTAATGCAGTATTTGGATTTCCCTGTTTTTAGTGAAAGCAATACTTGAAGTTAACCCTCTATTCATGTTTTGTTTTTGTTTTGTTTTTTTACATTTGTAGCATTCAGAATTCCTAGTTTTATTCAATACTGCATTTTCTCTATTGATCGACTGATTTTATTTTTAATGATCCGATTTTCAAGTTTTCCCAAAAGCATATGTTTTCTTGTCAAGGCTGTTGCCAGTTGTTTTTTAAAAATTGTTAAGCTGTCACAATTCTCTACAAGGTAGCATTTTTTCAATTATGTTTTTTAGATTATTCAAATTGTTTTTGCATTCATCCTCTTGTCCTCTATTACGTTTCGTTGCTGCTGTAACTATCAACAGTGGCACAACTCAGAAGTATATGTACCAGCCACAGGGCCAACAACTGCGACTAATTCTGTAACTTTCATTATTCATTAAATGTGAAATGCATTTAAATTGGCATCTGTTAATTCAAGGTTCCACTGTACTGTAGGATTTACAATACCGATTGCCATGTAGTTTTCATTTAGATTCTTTTTTCATACTTGCAGGGGTCCAAGCAGGACTCATGGCCAAGTTGCAGATCACTGCCACTTTTGGGCGCTGCAGTGGAAGCGGCAGGCACTAGCAAGTTGTAGAGTGCCATGGCGGCGAGGAGCAAAGAAGCGGTGGCGGCCACGACCATCAGGCAACAGGAGTACTGTCAGCAGAGAGGCCACAAAGATTATTGTGAGGTGACTGGTAAACCAGCATCATGTGTTGCATCGTTTCTTACTGTTTGAGCTTTGTTGTCTGAGTTCGACCACCTCCGCCTAACGTCCAACTAGGCGAAGAAAATGCTAACATGAGAAAAAAATTCATGCAGATTTTCACATCAATTCATTGAGCATAAACAAATGAGCTTTTTTTTCTTTTTGTTTTTCTTTCACTTATTTAAAAAAAGCAGTATCACAAAGCCCGTTATAATTAATTAACTCTTACAAGTATTACCAAAATTAGCAGGACGTCTTAAAAATAACGTCTTAAGAAATGTAATTAAAACATAAGTAAACAGTTCCCTTTAGCAGGCCAACTTTTATTCTAAAGAGCAACACCTTTTTTTAGACAGACTGACCAGCAATAACATTGAAAAGAAAAAGTTAATATGGATCTAAATCTTGTTCCTTTATAAATTTCAACAAAATGAGTCAATTTTTCATTGTTATTATTTATAATTAATTTAATTAATAATTTATAATAATTAACAACAGACAATTGTATATATATATAACAATTTTTATATAATTATTTTATAAATAAATAATAATTGAATTAATTTACTCAAATGAACTAACTGTATAGTGTATACGCAAAATATTAATTTTACTAACATCTATTTCTATACTTAAAATGTCACAATTACTTAAAAATACAAAAATAAAATGAATACAAATGCTTTCAAAATACAGTTAGAAGAAAACAAGCTTTTGATTATGTGCACACGCTCAGATAGGTCAGGATTTCTCATGGATTTCTCGGGTAACGTTCCAAAATGGGAGGCTTAGAAAAAGCCTATTACATTTTCGGTGCTTACATTGTGGTTACTTTCTTATTTTTTTCACCTTTACAAAAACATTTTCCCCAATTTCTCAGTGAATACTTTTGAATGGCACCTTCTCATATGGGATGTCAATCTTCATGTTCACGCAGGAAGTCTCTGATTTGATGCCTCAGAGGGCGTCAAACATCTGCACTAAACACGGAGCAAAAGTAACGTGATGTCACACTCAAAACACAAAGCATCTCATGATCTCACAGTCTCTCATTCACATTTTCACACAAAAGAGAAGCTTCTAGGCCTCCATGCATTTATCACCGCTCCTGAGTTCAATAGTAATATTAACAGTAGTTGGAAGTATTTGAAGTGATAATGAAGTATAAATGAGGAATAGAAAGTAGAATGTGTGATTGTGTAGTTTCCAAGTTAGGAAAGAGAGCGAGACTTCCCTTTTTCACTAAGCTTGACAGCTGACTTCATAAGTAATCGCATATACACATTTGCAGATTATTGCACATTTCCATTGTAACGACCTGCAGCAAGGTAGTGAACAATTTATGTTAACTTGTCTTCAGATTAATTTATTATAATTATAAATTAATTACTGGCAGATGTGTTATTTAGCATTCTGCACTCATTTTTGCAAATAAAATTTGTTGGTAATACTTATTATTTTACATTTACGTAAGTACTTTTTTATGATTAGCCTTTTAAACGTATTTTTTACTTTAAAAAGCTCTACTTTTGCAAATGTATTTAAAAGGACTTTCTACTTTCATACTTTTGTATTCGTTACGTTTATATATTTTTACATTTCTTTTACATTACTTTCACTTTTTTTTGTTATGTGTACTTTTACAAAACATTTTTAACGCAATTAATGCTACGGTTTAAATTAAACACATACAGCCACACCAGTCGAATGAAACGTTAAATAAATAAACACACACACCATCATACTAAATAGGTCAGAATAAATTTGGTCATTTGCGTTCTTTGGCACTCACTTGATTTGATGAGCTAGCACAAACACCTCTGGTTAAAATAGCGAATTTGACGCACCTGATCTCTAGCTTGTCTTTTCATCGAAGCCCGAACCGACACAAAATGTCGTTTGAAGTAACTTTACCGCGACGATTTCTTCCAACAAAAAACAACAACAATGGGTCATGAGAGGCGAAAGGTTTCAAACTACTAACAGGAGCAGTGGATGTCATGTGACCTTGGTTTGCCAATAAGAGGGGGAGAAGAGTCATGTGACGCGCTGGTGTTGTGTACTTGCATGCTGTTTTCAATGCTACCGCTAGATGTCAATGTAATCCCGCAGTTGGCCAATTTAAACACGTGTAGAAGAGGCTACCAAGTGAATAAAATTGTATCAGCCGCTGGCAGCATGAGTTTTTGTCTTAAAAAAATGCCGACTTAAATTAAACGTAATACAGTGGAATGATGGTGTCATGTAACACTGGTCCCGATGTGGCAAATAACTGAACATTTACCTGTAATTCCGCACACAAGGCCAAATAGTAAGTGTAGGAATTAATACAAAACGGATTGTTTTGTTAAAATTATTCGCACGATATCCTCAAAAGAGTATATTTGGTATGGTGTTTTTCCATTATGTTATATTGTCAGTTATCCATATCTGTATTTTATCATCAAGCATACGACATGGACTTATCTTATGTTTATATATTTTCTTTGACAGTAGAAAGACTTCCCCAATTAAAAAAATGTGCAAAAACGCTAATAAACACCATGCTCATCTCGACAAATTACCACGGCTCCACCATTGAACGTGTTAAAGTGAGACGAAAAGATAGGTGAAAAAAAAAAAATCATGTTTTAAAGAAAAAAAAACTGAGAATTGTCTTGTGTTTGTGTGCTCTTTGGCAGGTAAAATCAAGATGCCGTTGGACCATATGAAAACGTAAAAGCTAGTTTTACTTTTTGAAAGAGCTTGGTGAGTAGATAGAAGTGCAAATAGTGAAAGGCATTCAAAAGTGTACGTATAAGTTAGTTGCCACAGCGTTCAGTTAGCTAGCTGAGAGGGACGCCATGTTTAAAGAATTGGCAGTAGCTTGAGAAGCCATATCGGAAGTACGTTTTTTTTTTTGTTTTTGTTTTTAATATGCTATCCTTGGTAACAATGACCATTTGTTTTGAAATACTAGTTTAATTTGAGGTGTTACTGTCTACTGATGAATGGTTAAACAATTAACAATTAAATAGCTAGCAGAGTAGCAGAGATCAGAATGGGTTACAGAGTATATGACCTAAAAATAAAATGTGTGAAATAATAGATGTTCTCCTACATATAAAGAGAAGTCATATAATCTTGTTCATCATAATAGGATTTGCTCACACACACAAAAATGTAAACCTAAACTGGCGAAAGGCATACTGCCTCGCTTCATGCCAAATGATACTTGAAGTGCAAAAAGAAAAAGGTTGACACAAAGTAACTACGTTTTCAACTGCAGCCAGGGTTAAAAGTGTGGAATGTGTGTCCACAATAGGTGAGCTGTTTTGACTGCGACTAGAATTTATTGTTTGATTAAAAAGAAAAGAAATTCCAGGATTAGCACTTAACATGGAAGAGAACCCACTCCCTCCATTTAATTGAGAGTTTAAAATAAGTACTGTGAGGCAGTTTACTTGACAAGGCCGTTGCGCTATTATCTATTGTTAGAGCCAATGTGTGTCATTTGTGCTTCCCAGACCCATTTAACATTTATGGCCACTACAAGGCCCAGTTATGGCACAGTCATAAACGTTGACTTCCACAGTCAAGCTGCCCAGCCCTCATTCTGAATCGTCACATGATGCGTTTCCATCATGTAGTATACTCTGCATACTGTAGTGTTATTTGCTATACGGTTTTAGCTAATTTGGTAGCACATTAATTCCAACATGAGTTGATTTTTACAGTAAAGGAAATTAGTCTTGATCATAAATTACATGCAAGGTTGTCTGTTGTAAAATGACTCATTGATGACATCACTGCATCGCTTAGACAACTGACTGTCGCCTTCCTGTTGTGTGTACTTGTGCATTCGCGCTCACCTTGTATACAGCACAAGCTGTTAGTATATGAATAACTGTTTGACGTCATGGTAGGTGCGTACGCAACCCGGAACACAGTGGGTCACCAAGCAGGAACATGAACAAAATGAAGTGGTGGGTGTGTCACGGTTAGATGTTAAGATTGATTTGAAACCCAAATGCCATCAATATATAACAAAAACAAAGGAATGTATGTTCCTGTTCTAATACTTTTGGAGGGGACTCCAACTCAGCCTTGCAAATAGGTAATCTGTCAACCTTCACCTGATGCCAAAGGACCAGTCCGTTTCCCCGTTCCAGCCCCTCTTAACCTCCTCTTTCCATAAGTTTCACTGGTGTACCTTTTACCATGTTCACTCTGCCCTGGTCTCAGAGTCCAGCTCGTACAGATGTGGGCGGAGGGGGTCAGAAAGAACTGGTCAGTCGTCAAAATCGATTCCTGGTCACGTGGCGTGCACTCTCAAAATTGCAAAAGGAAGTGACATAGCACCTTAGGCCTTGGGGGTACGCGTGCAATGGGATCAACAGAAAGTGGATCAACTGGCATAGGCTTGAATTGGTTCCAGGTTCAGGTGGCAGGAGCATGTGACCGCAACACAACTTATGGAAAAAATGTGAGATGGCTTGATGTTTAAATTACCATATTTGGGTGGGAGGAAAAGAGGTGGATGGATTCTGAGACCGGTGCAGTTCTTTGGACTTTTGGACCAATTACGGGAAAGTGGAGATCGGCCTGAATGATTACAAAATAGAAGAACAAACATATGAGAAAGAGTAAAGATACGCCTCGGACAGGAAGAGCCGTTTACTGTGCATACCCGTCAATCCCCCCCAACAAAATATGTTGGAAAACCATACTGCGGTTCTTGTGTAATAGTTTCCTTTTTTATATTCATGATCTTTACAAGATGAAAATTTGATGGTATACGCTCAACTTTTTTTTTTAATGCTTATGCATTTTAAAAATTGGTGTTGGAAAGCTTTCGTAGCAGATGTAAGAAAGGTCATTCATGCATTTATGACATAAAACAGTAGTGTGCATTTTACACAGAAACCTTTTTTTGTGTGTATGTGACCACATTGGACTTTGAGGGGCTGTCCGTACGATGCGCCTGTGTATAAGGGGTTCGATAGAGCACGTAACTGATTACCCAACGGTCGAATCGGGTGCGGACGGTGTGGACGGAGGGCCCAGTACTAAACTCTTTGGGAGTTTTAGCCCTCAAAGCTTTTACATGGTTGAGGATTTCCTTGGCATTGTTGAGCTAAGACGCAAGAATCACAAACATAGCTGGAGTCCAACTCTTAAAGGAGGAGCCCATTGGATGCTTTGGCAAACAGGATTTGGAGCCTCGGGAGGGTTTCAGGTGACAAAGATGATTTTTACACCTTTTAGTGACGGCCAAGGAGTTCATCATGTATAAACACAACTGCTCTATTCCCACGTTTAGCCATTCAGATTGAGGAAGTGGAGCTCCGGCGAGGTTGAATGTGAGCGGGTTGTCATGGCAACCCCTTTTAGGTCACTATCAGCGGCCTTATCAGTCTCAATGTCATCAATCACTGTCACATTCCACTATTTTATTCTTTTGTAATTATGCATGGCCTGTACATTATGGGATGTCCTCTTCTGTGATTGGCCAACGTCACTTCCTGGTAATGACTGTGTTTCTAGTGTATCTGTTGTTGTACTGTTGTTTATGTTCATATGGTATTAATTGAAAGGAATCCTTTTCTACATCCCTTAGCGAAGAACTGTGGGTAATATATCAGGCAGGAAAGACAGGTTTCCCAATTTTTATTCTCAATGTGACAATTAATCATCCAGCCACTTAAATGGCCATCATCCTATCACATCATTGACATTTTTCCATAATTTGCTGGATGTTCATTTCCTCTTGATCGCTGCATGGATGCTCTAATGTGAGGTGACAGTATTTTACTGCCTTTACCACCGCCCCCCTTTAAAAGTCACTCTGTCGTCCTCTCTTATCAGCACGGCGTCCCGGCCGAAACCCCCCCCCTGAGCCCGCCCCACCTGTAGCGCCAGGCTCATTATTCATTAACCAGGACTTCCTTTATCAAGCCTAGACAACCAGCAGGTCACTGGCCGACCCGCAGCGTTCGCTTTTGAGCCGTTCGGCTTTCGGCCTCAAAACGTAGGTTGCATTCACAGGAGCTCGAAACTTGTACTGCAATTCTGTCCTCAATCGTCGCGTACTTGCACCGAATTAAGGATTTGATAACAGAATACATTGTGGAAGGAAAGGCCCCAGGAAATGGCCAAAATGAGCATGTAGTGGTCTCTTTGAATAAAAATAAATTCAGACTTCATGTGTCTTTCAAGACATGGCTTCTTGAAACACCTTCTTTTTCTTCTCCATCTACTCATGACAAACATGTCCAACAAACTAGCGGTAGGGGATGATTTTTATAGAATTTTTGGATTTTTGGTCACTCAACCTCGCCGCTGTGCTCCGGCCTCATACAATGGCAAAAACAAATCATAATTTGTGTTATTCATATGTCTTGTATACATCTTTTAAATTTGGTAGCAATCTCACAATATCTCTTGGACACATTCCCTATGAGAACCCTGGAAATGGACAGAATTGCAATAAAGTGGTTTCTTTGAATAAAAATGGCAGACTTTCTCTGTCATTTCGGCGTGTGTTTTTGAAAAAAATTGTGGAACTATTGATGCTACTGTTAGGTGTATTTATCAAATTTTACGTCAAAATTGCTTCGGGGCTGTGAAAAAAAAAGGTGCGATCGAGAGTAATCAATCCCTAAAAAAAGTCACTTCAAAATAAAATGGAAACCTTCCTGTGTCTTTTTGGTATAGCTTGTTTAGACCTTTGCGAGCCCACTCAAAATAGACACTCCATTTGTAGTTTATGTCGCTTAGCAAACTGGCTTCTGAGGTTGAATGTGATGTGAAGACCTGAATTTTGACCCCAAAGCAGACAGTACACCCAAGTGAAAAAGTAGAAAGTCTTTAATGCACAAAAATACAACATAACCGCAGCAACTACACACTGAAAACTAGACTGGGAAACTAGATTTGCAAAATTAGACCTAGATGGAAACTAGGAAGCCAGCTTGACGTAGGGACAACGAGTCACTGAGAATCTAGTGGTTCAATACTGTCAGCCATCCATCTTATATGACATAGTAGGGCAAACTAAAGGACCATTGCAGCTGCATGGGAACTGATACGTCAAGGAATAAAGCTCTCACAATACTCAACACAGGATCCTACATGACAAATGTGATAATTACTTGACAGTAGCAAAAGCCTTGCAATACTAAATTCTTTACGGAAACAACCTCTATACGCTAGTATTTATTCACGAAATTACAATTCATTGTTTTGTTTTTTTTTTTAGATGAATTGATCAAATGCAATTGAATGCTCTTCCTTTGTAAACAAGGCATGCTCATTTCATCATCCGTCATTCTTCACAAACTTATATTTCCCTGTGTAAATAATCACTGTGATGATGAATGGTCTTCTCCGTTGTGTGATGTCACGTGGCGGGCATCCGCGCTTACACTAGCAGCTAGTCGGGCGTGTGGCGCTGTGACCTGATGGCGTTTGAGATAACCAACATGCCCCCCCCCCCCACCCCACCCTTCTTCTACTCCATTAGTGCCCACTCAAGTTTGTTTGATGTTAATGGCCGCCGGCTGGAGCTGACCGTCCGCAAGAATCCACACTTATGTGGCCTGAGAGGCTTTCCAGTTAGTGCCTGAATAGAAATATGAAAATAAAGGCAAGTTGAGTAATCATTAATGCGGCAGGTATGTCCCGCGTTGGTCTTATCAGCTGGCAGGCGGCCTAGCTCAGGATTTTGAAAAGTGGAAAAAAACTTTATCAGCGGCGTTGTCTGATTGGTCGAACCTTTGAGGTCGGGAGTGAGAGGACTTGAGGGCCAGAATTTTTTTTTCTAGATAAGGTTAAGTGTAAAATATATACTTACGTCAAATATGTAAAAGAAAATGATAGAATATTTTTGATTCAATTTCTAACTGACATAAAAACTAAATGTGTAGGTACACATGGCGTTCTGTTAATGTTGGTACATACTGCTCAGCAGTGTTCCTGAAATGGGGGTACGCATAACCCTAGGGTTACGGGAAGGCACTTCAGTGATCATGTGGGATTTTAACAGGGTCTCAGGAGCAGTGCATTTTTCTTTTCAAAGTAAGAGCATGAAAATGAATTTTGTAGGTTAGCAGGTGTTTGACTGGAATATATTTCACGAGGGGGTTCATCTTTGAAAACTACTGTTTAACAGTATATAGGTCTTAAAAAAATCTGACAACCTTTATACACTTTTGTGTGCATAAGTGCACAACCTTTGTGCTTATGTTATTGTCAAAATCCAAATAATCTCATAATGTCACACACTCACACACCCATTTCTCTGGATCAAACAAGGGCGGAGTTGGGGCAGGGTCAATGTGAGGCTTCCAACTGATCCCATCAAACCTATCAACTGTGTGTGTGTGTGTGTGTGTGTGTGTGCGTGTGCGTGCATGTGTGTGTTTGCACAGTAGTAAAAACCTGAAAGAATCCCCCTTTCCCTCCTCCTCCCACCACCCCCCAACTTCACCTCTTTCTCCTCCATAAACCCTCTTACCCTCTTCCACAAGCACCACAACCTCCCAGGACACCCAGGTGCGACTAAACACGCACGCACTCACACACACAGGCTGAGCTACATGCACTGACATAGACGCCTCTTAACAGTCCTAATACATGCTCGGGAATTGATGTTGAGGGTTTTTTTTTGTTTTTTTTTCTGCGTGTGTGTGTGGGTTGGGGCGGGCGATCCCCCCCTGCATGGATAGATAGAGCGTGTGCTATTAGCTCAGTGCCAGGTGAGTCTGTGAGTAAACACAGCAGACAATGGATCCAGCCCATCTCCTCCTGTCAGTCGGCCTCTGTCAAAGCCGCCCATTGTTCCGAGACTCCACTGTGTGTGCGTGTGAGAGAATATATACCCCCCATGTGCACGCGCCAACACGCAACAGCTCACATGTGATGACTCAAGCCAATTTCGGCCTTTAGAAGACTTGTGTCCGTCTTTATTCATTTTTGAGTTAAGCTGCCCACCGCTTAATAATGCATCTTTGCCGTCGCCTCTCTGCTTTAAACTCCATAACCACCGAAAGCATAAGCCCTTAATGGTAGCACTGTTTCGCATGCAAAGCTCTATTGCAGGACCCAGAGTTGGCGTCGCGAGCTGGCTTTCGCTTACTGTCACGTAATAAATGATAGTTAGTTGTTTGTGGAACAGCTAAATCGCTCATCCGTTCTTAAACCAAAACATGTAAAGAAATTATTTATATACACATTGCACAATTTTTGCTCTCTCTTTTGTTAAGGCCTCTTACTTATTGTTAGTTTTGGTCGCATTTACGCCTTTTTACTATAAACAACCAGGCCTCTCATGTGCATCCTGTCAAATTTTGGGATAAGATACAAATCTTGCCAGGCATCCATGGCAATCAAAGCCTGTCAATTTGACCATCCTATCCACCTGTTGTATCACATGAAACCATTTTTTAGTTGTGATCTGAGACATGATTGCAGTTACCACAGATAACATACAGTATATAGCATTAGCATAGTTCATTTAGTGTCAAACTCATTTTTATTACAAATTGTAGTTGTGACCTAGAAACTGTTGGGTCAGGAAAAGACAGACACAGTTTTTTGGGTTATTCAACTCAAAAAGTTGGGTCAAATGAATAAACCACGAAACAACCCAAAATTGGGTTGTATTTCGGTTTACTCATTTCTCATGGGTCAAAAGGAATAACCCCTAAATCAACCTGATTTTGGGTTTGCTTTGTTTTGGGTTTTTTTTCATTTATTTTTAAAACTACACACTAAAAATATTGTTGGGTCAAAATTAAATATAACCCTAATCAAGCCAAGAAGAACCTGACAACTAAAGTTGTCAAAATGACTAACCCATAAACAACCTTTTTAAAAAAAAAAAAAAAAAACTGTTTGAAAGGAGTTTGATTAAAAAAATGCTGCGATATTTGGAGATATTAATCTTCATGTGACAATTTAAAAATTTGGTAGTCATAGAAGATGATGAATAAGCTTTTGTGGGCCATATTCAATAATTTGTCAGGCGAGATCTGGTCCCCAAGCCTGAATTTGACACCTGTGCCCTAAGGCAAACAGTGGCCTAAGATGACATCCACACCATAATGGCTGCTCAAAAATATTCATTTTCCTATCCAAACATAAGTTTTTTCTCATTCTAACATTAAATATTTGTGGTAAGATTTCAGATTGTTCGTATTATAGTTTGAAATCTTAATTATAGTTTCCACTTCATATTTTCACATCGAACAATTTAAACGATCATTAATATTTGATTCTACTCTTATTGTATCTGAAAAAAAATGTTTAAAAATAAATGGTTGCTTCAAACCAAAATGGCTGACTTCATGTCCTCCCCGTTAAACTCCCCGTTAAGCCTTTAGCTTATAAGAAATTTTGAAAAAAAAAGAAAGAAAAAACAGTGCATTGAAAAGAGAAACTTAAGTATCGTTTTCATTAACTGTATGCATCAATAGAAAATCAATGAAATGATATAAATACTATTATGTACTTTATATTTCCACTGCCATGACTTCTTGCTTCAGAGGTTTGTTACGAGTGCACGAGCAGAGCATCCCTCATGGAAGGGGAACATCCCTGCTCCCGTCACCATATTGTGCAAACACACCATGCAAACATGACCGTGCTCGCCATATGTGTGTGTGCGTGTGTGTGTGTGTGAGAGAGACGTATACGACCAAGTAGCAAGTGCCAGACTAAGCCAGCAGCAAAGAAAAAGAGGCCGCCATTAAAAGTGTGAGATAGAGCCATAGAGAAACACAGAGGCCTTTGTGTGTCTTATCCTGTACTCAAAAGTTGTCTCACACTTTAACCTCCTGACTTGTTCACCTGCCACCCCCCCACCCACCCCCCCAAACATGGCTTCCCTCCACACCCCATCCCATTCATCCCAGTGCAAACACTCCTGCCTGCCGCAGGAACAAAAGCCACTATGAATAATGGCAGCCAAATGTCACCGTTTTCTTTCGTGGCCGCCGCCATCGCCTCCCAGCACGCACTGCCAGGGCCCGGCCCACCGTTAACCATTAACGCAGCACCTGAAGCGGCAACAATGAACAGAAACTCAGGGCGGGGTCGAGGTAGAGCTGGAATCGAAGCTGTAAAAAAAAACGTCCTCTTCCCACTCGTTAAATGTCCAGTTATTCGCATTAGATAAAAATTCTACTCTCCTTGATGTTCTTTGGCGTAAAAAAAATCGACTCTCAACATCAACATCATATTTGGTAGACATGAAAAAATCTCAATAGTCCGTAGCTGAAAAGACACAGAATGTCTGCCCATTTGGTTTGAAATAACTTTTTTTTTCTTTCATTTTGGCTATATCCAGATGTTTAATAGCTATAGAAAATGTAAAAAATGCAGCCCCTGAAACCATTTTGACTCTGAAACATTTGAAAATTATGGAGAGGTGCAACGATCAGTTAAATACTCAACAATGAACTGTTTACTAAATTAATTGACAATTATTTTTGACTTACTTTTTTTAGGCACCTAGATATTCAACCCTTGGTACATGTTTTTTTTTTAATTCTTTCTTTCTTTCTTTCTTTCTTTCTTTCTTTCTTTCTTTCTTTCTTTCTTTCTTTCTTTCTTTCTTTCTTTCTTTCTTTCTTTCTTTCTTCATTAAATCATGTACTGAAACTTGTTCCATTGATCCAGCAGAAAATCTGAAAAGCGAAGGTTTGCTCGTCAACTCTGGGATGACACAATTACGTTAGTACTGTAAAAACTAAAGTACAGTAATTGGATCATTACCTTAGTACTTTAAAAACTAAAGTAATTGATTACTAAAGCACTAAAAGTAATCATTTACTTTTGGTACTTAAGTAAACAAGTACTAAAGTAATCAATTATGTATGTTATGTATGTAAGTGGTAATTGATTATTCTTGGGATTTGATTACTTCAGTACCCAAAGTAAATGATTACTTTTAGTACCTATCAATTGCCGGACACTTTCTTCTAAGTGTAAGTCTCAGGTAATTCAGTACTTTAATACCTGATTCATTTAGTATCAGGCAATTTTAGACCTCTTTTAGCCAAACACCTGAAAATAAATGTAAAAAATAAAAGCAAATGTCCGACTTGGGATGAAATGTCTGGTGGAAATAAAGATATTCTATTCTATTCTATTCTATTCTATTCTATTCTATTACATATAAATGTGTGTTTGGGATTGAATGAGGTAACCAATCGTTTCAAAACCTCCCAAAGCCTGTTTAACTGAGCAGCATGACATTTGGTTGACATGCCAATCATATGTGGACCCACAAAAAAAAAAAATCTCAAAAAGCCATGACTGAAAAGACAAAGCCTGAGGTTGTCATTTTCTACGGTTTTTTCTTATTTTCAACTTTCTTTCTGGATTTTTTTGGAGGGGAATGCAGCCTCCGGAGCCAGTGCGACTTGGCAACATGAAACCCGGTAGGCGTGTCTCTCATAAGTTAACCCCACAAAAAGTCTCAAAAACACCCATACCAGAAAAGATACATGCAATTATGGTTGTAAGCGACTGAAAATAATGTCCCAAACAATTTATGTCCTAATCGTGAGGACGGTACGTCAACTCGTTGAGTTTATCTTACTACGCCCTCCAGACGATGGTGACAAAACTGCAATGTTTCTTTCTGCCCGCTTCTTCTTCTTCTTGCTGACTTCCCTCCACAGGAGACTGCGGCCATCAGCATCAATACCTCGCTGTGTTCCGTCCCTTTCGGGCCAACACTGCTACCTTTGTGCCAGCACCGTGCCAGATGAGACTAAAATTAAATGCACTTTAATTGCAGCCTTGTGAGGCCGCTGTGTGTGTGCGCGCGCACATTTGTGTATGAAGTGAAGAGGGGAAACGATATTTTTAGTTTAAATTTCAGAGACGACATGCCGTTCAATGAGGAGACAGGCGAATAATCGTGGTGTAATACAGCCAAGTTTCCCGCTGCATTAGGCAGAGGTCGCTGTGGGTCGCACTGGAAATGTGTGGCTTGTTCTGTAAAAGCCAACTTATAGTAACTGTAAAAAAAATACTATCATTATTATATACATAATTATTAACATTAAACTGGCTGCCTAGTGCATGATTCTGCTCTATGGCCAGTTTTACACAGAGATCCTGCAAAATAATGACACCTGTGTTATAAGTTACATTTTTGCTTGATGTTTTGCACATCTTAGTATTTTCTCAGTCAGCTTTATGATGTGAATGATGCTTTATTACTGGCAATGTGTTTCAATTCACAGCTATGCATTTTCAAGTATTAGTAACTTAAATTTCTTGACCTCTTATTGCACTTGTGTCAAACTCAAGGCCTGCAGGCCAAATCAGGCCCGCCATGTCATTTTATGTGACCTGCGAAAGGCCAACTAAAATTATAAGACATGTTTGAAATAATAACTACAGTGGACCCCAGAGTTATGGCGTCCCTGGATTACGTGTTTTTCACGTTACGATGTGAAATACTGAGTTTTTTCCTCCCCTCATAAAGACATTTAGCCCGCTTTACGATTAACATCAATTTGTTGTGTTTTGTTGTTATCCCTCCCTCTTCAGGCATTTTTAGGCAATTGTTCTTATTTTCTAATGGCGTCAAACTGCCTCCGCTGCAACGTGTCACTACAATGCTGGTCTGCTATGGGTCGATGTCTTGACTCCCTAAGATACTGGTCTACTATTGGTCAGCGTGATGGTGTCACAAAGATGCTGGTCTGCTATTGGTCGGCGCACGGGGTCACAAACATGGCTGCCTAAAGACTTGAAATCACGTGAGAGTGCTTTTAATAATGTATTTATTGTGCATTTTAGTGCTTAATTCAAACTTGAATTGGTTATCCATCAGTCCCAAGATTGCTAGTGATGTTAAAGAGAGAAGTAAGAAGATGATTTATATGGAAATGAAGCTGGAGATAATCAAGAAATACGAAAGCTAAGCTAGCCTAGCCTGGGCTACCCTTACTAGTAAAATGGGCCATGACAAGCGTCACTCAAAGGTAAATAAATCCTTTATATATTTTTTATTTATGATGTTATTAAATTGTATACATGTAAATTATATATAAGTAGCACTCACTATACAGTACTATTTTGATACCAATATTTAATATGTATATACGCTTTTTATGTTTTTACCTGGGGTTTTACACGCATTAGCTAATTAACAAATGCTTGGATTGCCCGCCATACAGCGAATTCGCGTTACGATCCCATTCACAGAATGGATTAATCTCGTAAACCGGGGGCCCACTATTGTGATATTCAAACCTTGTGTAGTAATTTGATCATCCTTTGATGATCAAGGGAAAGTAGTGAAAGAAAACACTAGGGAGCTGAAATTTCACCCAGATGTTGACATGTCATGTCATGTCAAAAGTGGGAAATAGTGCGACCAACGTAGTTATCACACTTCTATTGCCATTCCTTGACTAAAATACTGCAAGTAGAATAGAGAAGAATGTGTCCAAAAAATACACACAATTCTACACAAGGGTTAAGCAAGTTATGCACAAGCTATGAGTTTTAAATATTTGTTGATTTAAAATCAATATACATTATCATTGTCTAAATATCCACAGAAGAAAACTTTACATAAATGTTTGGTTGATTTATTACTTAATTTAAAATCATTTAAAATTGTAAACATCCAGAATGACAGGTCAAAATTGTAATTTTATCCAGCCCTCATTTGCAAACCATATGAATTTGAAAGAGTTTCCAAACCTTTGCCTGGTACTGAAAATGTGTTCAAACGGGCCTCAATTATATGTCGGTTTTCACTAGTACTATAAAAAAAAAAAATGCTTGTCCAATATTGGGTAAATATCGGATCTGTAGCATCATACAACATATGAATTATTCAAAGTATGAGTATCCCTTTGATTATGCACCTTATTGAAAAACTCATCAGTCACTATCGTAAAAAAAAAAATGGTATAGCTAGGCTTGTTCATTGAGTCCAATGGCTTTTACAACTTTTTTGGGCCTCTGAGAAAGGAAAAAAATGCCGCCACACTAACTCAAAGCCTTTCAAACAGCTTTTTTTTCCCGGTCGATGAGAAGAAATTGGACGGGGGAGGCCAAAGGGGTGGAGGCTGCTGGCGAAGTAAGACGTCTTAATTCATGCGGCGGATGTTTTGAAGGAAACGTAGGGAGGATGGAGCTGCACTAACTGTACCCTCAAGCTCAACTGGACCCGCTCTGTTTAGCTCTTAGTACTTTCAGCCTCGTTAGCCTATTAGCATAGCATCCCCCCCACCCCATTTTATCGTCATATTTAAATAAACGGGCCGTTGTCGCACGGTCACGCTCTCGCTTCTATGTTGATTTAAATGATTAACGCAAAATGATGATCCAGTCCAACCGCACTCATTGCCAGAAACGGTCAACATCATCGGGATCATTGCGATCTTCATGCCCGCTGTCCTCTGTTTCACCTCGCATTGTTTGTACTTGTAAGTTTTTCCTCACAACCAATAGTGGAAACGGTTCATTAATATCTTCCAGGGTAAAACTGCATCCTGAAACATGTTCGAAGACAAATGTTAACATTTTTACACTCTAATTCTGGTCATCTTGTACTTCAGTTTTGGGCACTTTGCCATTTGGAGCAAAAGAAATTGCTAAATCTACAATAAGCTTTCATTTTCATACTTACGTCAATCTCTTGCATTATCTCTTTCACTTTGCTTCATCCATCTTTCATTTTTATTACTTTTATCCTGTCTTCAAGTGTTAAGCTTGGTTTAAGCTTGATGCGTCCGCGAGCTCCGCGCGTCAAATGACGATATTTCGGCAGCAACGCCCTTCAACGCAGAGTCCGCTCGGGCCATATTTTCTGCAACGCGTACCTTATGGAATTTCTTTACGAAGGGAAAACATGACAGACGAACTATTGCTTGTGGAATTTTGCCTGTGCTAACACCTTTATGATTCGGCTGAAAAGTACTACCATGACCTAAATACCGTAAACAACTCTTGGCGAGCACCACGTTGGGGAGAGATGAGGAGTCTGGTCAAAAACGCATGGAATGATTTAGATCATTTGAATCTACTAGGACTCTCTACCTCTGTTATAGAGCAGTGTTGTTTGCATGTTGTGCATGCCATTTACTGCCACCTAGAGTATGGGAGAATATCGTCTGACGGCGCAGCAAGCATAAACCAAGCTAGACTTTTGCTGCAGGCTTGTTTTCGCTGTAGTGAATTTCAGTGCAAGGCAAATGCAGAGACACACAGTCAGTATCATGCAACAGAGGTGTTTTTTGTGATGGAGGGAAATAAAAAAGTGGGAAAAGCTTCAATGCATGGAGATTTTTTCACACTGGGGGGTATTTTTGCACAAGCAGGTTTCGTTGTAGAGTTTTACCGAATGTCATGTGAATACTTGCTAAACTGAAATATATTATAGAGATTTGTTAAGAAAGTTATGTTTTCAAGTAAAAATGTTAATACCAAAATAGTAACATTTTCTTTCATAGTCATGTTTTTCTAACAGAAAGTCACATTTTGGTTCATGGCAATTGAAGGGGAGCACTGTGAAAATGCAAATTTTACCAGGGAGCGAGAAAAAGGAAAAACAAAAATGGTGTCAAAGACAGTGAAGTAGTGTCAGTTAATTTTTCATGCTAGGCCTTATGAAATTCTTTTGTAGGTTTTGCATTTTTCTCAAAATGGGTGTTATGGTGTTCAAAAATTCATAGAATTATTATTAAGAATTATTAACATTATTTCTCTCTCTACAATAAACATAAAAGGCACAAAAACCGAGAATTTAGATTTTCACCAAGTGGTCTCGTTCTCTTGGCTGGTACCCATTTTAGAAATGTTTTTGAAATTTGCATTTGAAGTCACATTATTAACAAGAGCAGATATTTTTTCTGGGTTAAATTTTAGTCTTTTTTTTTTTTTTTAAGAAACGCAGTGATGTTAGGAGCATAAAGTGGTTATTTCAGGAGAGGATTGATAGCAAGGTTTGAAGTCCCCCCCCTTCCAAAAAATACTACTACTAGTGTGATTTTTATCAATACAAATTTCTAAACACAATACAACTATGGTAAATAGAAATAATATAACTTTTTATCATCGCTATATTTTATCTGACTTTTTCACACCAAATACAATTTTTTGTGTGAAGAAACTGACTTGATCTTAGATGCGATCTTGATCTTTTTCTCTTTTTTTTATTTTATTATCTGTTGTTACAGTATATGTTGGCTATGTTTTGACTTTTTAATGGAAAAAATAGAATTGTGTTTTTTTTTTCCTTTTTCCATTGAATATGTAAAAAACATTATCAAATTTCTACTGTTGGCTTATTTTTTTTCCCAATAATATTTGTTTGTATTTTGGGGGAGAAAATGGTATTATGGTTATCTATATCTGGAGGAGGCCTCATAGATCCAAATTTTTACATTTTCACTTGGGGGCATATTCACTTTATGTTGCCAGCAATTTTGACTATAATGGTTGTATGTTCAGTTATTTTCAGGGGACTGTAAATGCTTAGATTTCTCAAATCTGCACATTGAAAGCTAAAACTATAGCACGCTATTTTCTCATGGAATTAAATAACTACGGGTAATCATTTACAAATTGTGAAGGATGTGCTCATTTTTGTGAAATACCGTGTAAGAAAAAAAGGACAGAAAAATCATATAGCGCAAGCGTAGATGTTGTTTTGGTCCCATTGGGGTCAAGTGAGGTTTGTTTTCCTCCATGCTGCCTGTGAACCACTCTGACCTTTTTCTTTTCAGCTAACATATTTCTGTTTATTTTGCTATTTCTAGCCAGAAGTGGGGAACAAGTGTAAGAGTGTGCGTGTGTGTATATGCACTTGTACAATTGTATATCTGTGTGCGTGCGTGGGTGTCCGCCGTCCGATTCCCCTGTTGTTGTTTTCATTGACGCAGCCGAGGAAAGTCAATGTTGTTGTTTGTAGAGTTTGGCGGAATTCTCCTTTAACTGCGAGGGATCGCACGCCCAATCACAAATTCCGTCTCGCATTTTAAAGTGTTGCTGTCAGAGCAGAGCGCAGAAAATAAAAAATAAAGACAGGCAAACATGTGGCTGACTTGTTAAGGCGAATATTTAAGTGCTTCCTTTTCCATGTTTGGACTCATTTCACATTGGAATCGAACATTGAATAGGTTCGAGTGATATTTATATCGTCTTGCTGTATTTACATTCATGCAATATCTCGTACTCACGGACAGGTTTGAAATTCATGTAAACAGCCACACAAGCGAAAATAATTTGTAAACATATAAACAACATCGGAGTAGTAGATGCAAGTGAACATTTTATGCAACATTCTCTATCGTTTACTTTGGTCTGGACTAACTTAACCTTTCCCATTAGTTTAAAAGAGTATTATTATTTCCTTATATTCATATACTGTACCTCCAGTGTTAATATTTTGCCTGTCATTAATTAATGTGTGTATGTACCTCCATTATATCCTATTTGGGTTTCATTTATATTTACAGGAACGTTTACTGCTTATACACCTCAAATGTACTATATTGAAAATGAAATAGTATTTAATGGCTAATCTAACACCAATTCAGTACTTACATTCATAATTAATATTCTGTGCATCTAATCATACATATCTCATGTCTATACACATATAATATACTATTACACCTCATCTAGAGTCTATTCTAATGTGGTACAATTACAATATTTAATGTCTAAACAACTATTATAGCATGCTTCTTGGTATTAAAGAACGGTAGATTGTATTATATGATTTTTGATGGTTAGTCTTCCAAAAGAAGGAGAAGTCCATCCCACCCTGGGCAGTACCTTTCCGGTAGCTTCCATGAAATGTTCCCTGCAGTAACCAGTTAAACCAGTCGTGTTTGCTCACAACCAGCGGCTCTGTTCGCTCCTTCACTTTGTCTTGTTTTCTTTCCAAGTGTTCAACGGGAACTACCCGTGTTTGCTTTTGGGATGATGGGATGACTCTGCTTTTTAACACGCGAACATTCTTAACGGCCATGCAAGTCTAAAAAGAAGTGGGTCTATTGCGCTTATTTTATTGGATTTCTTCAAAATCGAACATAGACTTAAGAACTGAAATTGTTGGGACACATATTTCCAATTTTCTTGGAAAACTGAAAATTTGACGTCAAATTTAAGACTGCAGGCATTTTCCGTTTTGTCAGCTATGAGTCATATAATGTTGAATGTAGCTGAGCAAAAAAATATCAGGCAAAGTCCCTCTAGTTTTGCATATTATCTTTTGGAAAAAAAAAAAAAGAAACTTGGAATAAACAACTTAATTGCCTTCTTCATACCAAAACTGGCAGACGTCCTTCGTGTTTGCCGCTTAAGTGTCTTGAAACATTTACTGGGACGTCATGTCCTCTAAATTTGCGAACTCCAAATTCTTAACTAGTTCTTTGTGCATACATTCGTTTCTTAGAGAGGAAAAAATGTCCTCTTCAAACCAAAATGGCCGCCTCCTATCTTTTCAGAAGGGGCTTGTTGAGACTTTTTCAAGGCGCTACTCATGAGACGCCTATCAAATTCCAGGTTGCGAAGTCAAAATGGGTTCGAAGGCTGAATTCTTAAACGATTATTCCTGTTGAGTTATTGGCTTTGGCAGCTCATCAAAGAGAGCTGAAAATGGCTACTTTCCACCAAAATAGCAGACGTCCTGTGGCTTTTCAAATATTGCTTTCGGAGACTTTTTGGTGGATCTTCTCATATTAGACCTGCCTACCGAATTCCATGTCGCTAAATCAAACTGGCTTTGGGTGCGGAATTTTTAAACAATCCCTAATGTTAAGTCATTGACTTCAGGGGACGATGAAAAATAAACCTAAAATAGTCACTTCAAACCAAAATTGTGTTTTACTTCTGTCTTTTCAGAAATGGCTTCTTGAGAGTTTTTTTGTGGCTTCACTCATGACAAACACACCTACCAAATTGTATAGTGCCAAATCAAACCAAAAAGTACCGAAGCACTCAGCTGACATACCGTCAAACCATTTTTTTTCAACACATATGTGTCAGATTGCGTCTTACATGAGAGAGATGTCACAGAAAGCAGAACAGAATTCTTTTCTTCATCTGTTAGAAGTTGGCAGAGGGCTTGCTGCAGCGGCATGACAGCGATACGCTTGGCGGCGTGGCGTGCGCTGAAAGAACCCATAGATACACTACCATAGATACCTGACCATAGATACCCGAGCATGCAGCCACGCGCAGCCATGAAAGACACATTGAGTGTGTTGGCAGTCACTCCCATCCATATCCACCGTACTGGAGCGCGTTTATCGCGGCCTTACCATTTTGTAGAAACGTCGGAATCACAGGAGGGTAGTAATGTAACAGTGTAAATTCAGGGATAACGTCCACTGTCACAGTCGTTTTCATACAGTTTGATTTTGAGTATTTATGTTAAGAAGAAATGCTTCTTCCATTCCAATCAGAGAGATTTTAATTGGACATTTTAGTGAGCTAAATAATCCACTAAATGAAAATCTGCATCCCATAATCCCTAAACTACAGTTTCTACTACTAATTTCTCATTTCTAAGGGACTTTCAGAAAGGTAGTGATCCAAAGCTAAGTTAAGTTCACAATCTGACATATAGCGGGCAGTGTATTACTGCATTTGGGGTGCTGAATAAGGAAGTTTAACATTTTTAATATAATCATTGATAGATTTCACTGATGGTTGGATTTAGAACAATATTACTGTGAATTAAAAAAAAAAAAAATTCCAGTTTGATTGGTTTTTTTTTCAGACACCCTAAGTAATATTGACTAAAATCAAATTTATGAAACTCAAGTAGATTGCAGTGCCTCACTTGTGGATATGAGAATGATAAAAGTCATTATATTTGTCATCATATATGTGTGTGTGTATATATATATATATATATATATATATATATATATATATATATATATATATATATATATATATATATATATATATATATATATATATATATATATATATATATATATATATATATATATATTTGTCATTATATATGTCATCAGTGCACCAAAATATTCCCCAAAATATAGCTACTGCCAGATTTTTTTTCTTTGCTTTTAACTTTCCTTCAAAATGATAAGAACGGATTAAGCTCTCTCAAATTCTCACTTGTTTATCCTGAAACCAAAAATCCATAACCTAAAAAATCCCATTAAACATCGTCACCTACAACTTTTCATCAATTTTTATTTTTATTTTTTTGCTTTTATTTCTTTATTTAAATAGTACCAACATGGCATGCTCATAGTAGTGATAGTAGTGATGTCCTTAGCGAGCAGTCAACTAAACTCACATTTCATTGACATTACATTACTGAAGTGCCAACTGAAAAATCTGAACTCGTGCAGCCCCTAACACACACACACACACACGCACGTAGGTTTGATGCTGCCAGTGAGTGAGTCATATGTGAGTACACATTGTTAAGAGTGAAAACCCAGGCGGGTTCCTGGAAAGGATCAAGAACGGCTGACGTGACATCAGGATGCAAGGTGGCGTCAGGAAAAAAACAAAAGCAACATCTCGCTTAGAAGAACATTAGCAATATGATATCCTCCTATCCATGCTATTTTACCGTTTGCAATATTTTGGGAATTTTCAAAATTCACATTTTCAGACTACATTCTCTTTTTGAGCATTTAACCTGCTTTTCGTGATATGTTGAATTTTAAAATGTACCTATAAGTTGACCCCAAAAAATGCTAATACTTATCACAAAAAGGTTACACTATAGATACTTCCGACCCGGAGTGGTAATATCTGGCGATTTCCTGATAGGCCAGGCTGCCAAATTCTACTTGCTGAGTAAAATGCTTTTATAAGGTGCTTATCTTGTAATATTTTGTCATCCAAGGTATTTCCACTTGAGGGTTGTGGCCATTTGCCAATACTTTAATCCATATAGGACTCCTCTTTACTTTGAGTGCTAGATATAGCACACAGTGTTTTCACCCGTAATTTGTTCCTGGACGTTTTCCGTGTCCCGGGTGGCTTGGATCCCTACTCCCTTTCCCCAGCTTCTCTTCCTCCATCCACATCGATGCCACCTTTATTTGGATCTTTTTCTTAACCGCAGCTCTTTGAATAACGCCACTTACGGGAAGAGCGCGGCCGCCTTTGCAGCAGCAATGGCAGCATCTTCCAAAAACCGTCCGGCCGGAGTTACCAAATAGAGAGCGAAAAAGAAAGTCTCCCTCCCTCTCTCGCTACTACTGCAGCACATTCTAATTTTAAACGCGCTAAAAGGTAGCTTTGTGGAGCTCGAGGTGGGGGCGCGGGGGGGAGATTATGGGGGGAAGTTGCGGATGAAGGAATGTTTTGAAGCTATGGCAGCCGGCAGAACATGACATACAAGAGGAATATTCATATGTACACTTTCTTGTGGGACTGACGGCTCCTACACGAGCTGAGAGATGACCTCAAAAGGTCACCAAACTGATCAACCATAAATATATATATATATATATATATATATATATATATATATATATATATATATATATATATATATATATATATATGAGAAGTGGAGCGAGGACATCCTGACTTGAGTGCGGGAGCAGGGCGGGTTTCGGGCAGCGGTAGAGGTAGCGAGAGAGAGAAAGAGACATTCCCCGGGCCGGTGGCGGCGGCGTTCTCTTTGGCCCCCATGAAAGGTGGGATTGTCCCGAGGCTTCCCCGAGCCAGGAAAGTTCCCCCCTTCGGGCTGCGGGCCGGCCGAGCGGCGGCCCCTCTATCTGCCAGGAAGGCCCAACGCCGCCGCTTATGTCAGATACCAAGTGGTGTGTTATAAATACTCGCGCACACACTCGCGCACGTGCACGCACACACACACGTGCTAAATGAGCTTGCAATGTGTTTATTTTGACAGGAGGCAGTGAGAGTGAAAGGGGGGTTTCTTTCTTGGGAATGGCCAGATTTGGAATTTTTAACTCGGGTAGAACCTTTCTCGCTCTCTCTGTTGGTGTCAATGTTTGATGGAGAAAAGACCAAGGTGATGGTCGTGACTGCTTTGGGCTTATCTGCTGGGGGTGGAGGAGAAGAAAGATGGCTGTAGGCAGTAGACGGCGGCAACTATTCAAATACAATAAGGCCCGCGATTGGGCCCTGGGGGTTAACTGTTGACGGCCCCTCCTCGTTAACGCCACACACGCTGGTAAAAAATTTTTTGTCATCTTCTATGTCCGTTAAAACCAGAGATCGGCAGCCGTCTGTCTACTATGATGTCCCGTTTCTGATTTTAATTCATTTTTATTCTCAAAGTCAATTTAAAAAACAATATTTACATAATTTAATTTTTTACTTCACACAATATTTTTATTGAGGACACTTTTTTCACAAAAACAACTTGAAAAATTAGATTTTCAGTTTCAATACTTCCCCAAAATCACAAAATAGAAAGAAATTTCACACAAAAAAATCGTTTTTTTTTTCAGTTTTGAATTATTTTTGTCATTTTGCCACAATGTGCCAACTACAACTTTGTACTTTTCATCACAGAAACAAATTCCTGTTTGCAAAACCAGTTACTTCATCGTTTTTCATATATATCAGATCTCTAATCATATTTTTTCATCACAAAAACCTGTTTAGTTTTTCCAAAACATTTTTACAAAAATTATTTGTTTCATTTGACTTTTTTTTTTTTGCGCGCAGTGTATTCATAAATAAATATATTTCACGTAGAAACAAAAATTCTCACAAATATCCAATTTCGAGTTGTAGTCGTTTCTTTTTCCAGAACACGGCCTAGGGGGATAACTGTTGCCAAGCTCTGGCCGGCCCACTTGCCTTGTTAAATTGTATTTTAAGCACTTTTATCACTGACTGTTTAAGCCAATGCCAAAGAGATCCTCAATGAGTTTGAATGTCACTTCCTGCCAGAATATTGACCATATGAACCCTGATTATTTTTTCCCCGCAACAATCTGATTTCCGATTTTAATGGAAGGAGCAAATCCTCTTTACTTTTCCCACTTCAGAAATTTGATTTTGTTGTCCTTATCAACAGAAATATCTCCATGTTCACTTGCTCTTTTCTTGAATATCTAAACACCTTCCAAATTATTTTGCCATTATGCAATGCTGTTTATGGAGGTCAGCAGTGCCATAACGCAGATTTTGCCAAATACTGGCCTGACATGCATATTGGACTCTCTTCAGTAGGGTTTGTTTATCGTGTAATGGTATTAGTAGAATTTTGTAAGTGCAACTAGGGTCAACATTTCAATGAAAAATGTCAAACGACTAATGTTCGACTAATATACTATTTTCTCTAAAGGTTTACTGCCGACTGTGTCAACGAATGTCATTATCCACATCTACGGTGGCTGCAGCGGGTCAAACTGGACCTTTCTAGTAAGAAATCAAGAGTTATTGTACCTAATTAACACACAAACACTGCAGTATTTATTCGCTCATCACCTAATACATTCCCATCCCCTTCCCCTCCCTTTTTTTTCTTCTAAATTGCTCACTCATCACTGATCTCAGAATGCGAGCATATTTTAGTATTGCTAGCATTAGCTAATATTTCAGTCATACTACATAGCTGATGCTCATCAAAAAACTCTATAAACATATACAGCTCCAACTTTGGTGTTGTCATTGCAGAACCACGTAATGAGGGGCATTAAAAATGCATTTGAACATTAGCTTAGCATGGTGCTGCGCCGTAGTTCTGGACAGGGCGGTATTGTACTCCACAGTCTCCACTTGGCTGCACTTGGTCCCCTGTCTCTTAATCAAAACATAAATGAGGCAGAGCATGTTTTTAGCCAGTGTTTTTGTTTGTCAGCATGTTGCAATGCTAACTACATCGCGTAGCATGTTCCCGCGCTTTGTTAGCATGTTGCAATGCTAACCATAGCTTGTTTTACTCTCTAGTCTCTACTTTGCTGCACTTGCGCATTGATGGGAAATCAATAAAAAATTATACACCCTCGCAGGTATTTAAGAATAGAAATCAATTAAAAAAAATCCACTTTTAAGATGTTGCTTTTTGGGTTTGGATTTGGGCCAGACACAAGAGTAGCATCCTCCCCAGGTTGACGTGTGTCTTCTTCACAGTTTTTTTTTTTTTTTTGTCTCTCTGGTGTGTGAGTGTTAATTTCAAAGCTCCCATCTTAATGGCCTGGGCGGAGGCTCGCTAATCTGACACAGCTGGTTGCCACACTCAATGCATCAGTATGTGTGTGGGAAGCGGTGGTGGGGTGGTTGTTAATTGGGGCAGGCCGGGGGTCCTCTGATTGGAGGCGGCGTACAAACAACATCAAGTCACAGAGGGGTGAAAGTAAGAATGGAATTCCTGTGAGGATGCGAGAGCAGGTCTGCAGCTGCCGCTGATCGGGACCCCACCACCACCCTATACCAATGATGTACTAGTTTGAATTATTCACTTTCACAAACTGAAACTTAAAACATATACTACAGATACATATGGAATGATAATTGCTGATATTGCATAATACGGAATTGTATAGAGGGAAATTGATCGCAAATGCTACGTACCATGGTAAAAAAAAATCAGTATTGAATGATGCAATATTGAGTGATTTGTTAAACAATTTGAATGCCACTGAATGATGTTAAATGAAGTGGAATGATAGTGAAAATTGGCATTATGATGAAATAGATGGAAAGTCTTGAACGAAATGGAATTATATTGGAAGTGCTGCATTTACGATTACCCCATAGCTATAACAGACGTCAACCTCTGGAGGAGTGCCACCCCCACCCACATTTATTTGCAAGTTTTGACAATTATAATCATTTAATTTGTTCCTTTTTAATTAAAAACGGTCTAAATCTTACACATTGTCCCTTTAAATGATGTGTGTTGATATTAACTCATGTACTGCCATTGACAGCAAAAGGCGTTAAAGTTAAATTTTTTTTAATGGATTGGAGGGGATGACTTAAATAATATGAAATGACATTTCATGATAGGGAATGAAGTTAAATAATATTGGTGAAAGTGTGCAGTAAATATGTCAGCTGACATTCCATAATCAATATTGAACAAGTAAATCAATGGCAATAATACAATAATAAAACAAACATAGCACTTTAACTCTATCCGTGTTTTGATGAGGGATAAAGTAAAAAAAAAAAAAAAAGAAAAATAAAGCCAAAAGTTAATCCTTTGCCTAGTTCAGTCTATATTTTAGTCGTGCAAACTCCAAAATGAACTCCAAAATGTATACAGCCAGCAGGTGAAAGAGTTTTCCTATTATTGTGCATGATTGTGGCACTCATTGCGCCAGCTGTTGGCGACCTGTTCTATTGTTGTGTGTGTTTTGTGTGTCCAGCTGTACACACACGCACACACTGTTAATGAAGTGTGTTGTCACGCTGGTGCGACTGCCTCTGCTTTTCAATTCCTTCTGGTGCTACGCTAGCGCACAAGCTGCTCGCCACCGCTCAATCTGTACATGGTGCCATTTTGGCCTTATGATGATTTCATCACGGAAAAGAATCCTCGCGTGGGTCGACCAGTCAATCCTAACGATTACGAGATACATCATTAAGTACACATCCAAAGCACACCATTGTTGTATAAAGCATTCCATCTCTGCTTTTTGTTGAACTTTTTCGGAAAAGTGTGTGCGTTGTGAGTAAAATCACTCTAAATTCACTATTTTTTTTCATACCCTGTTTATTTGTACTGTTCAAATGTATCGTCATTATTAGTTTTTATTATGACTTATATTTTGATCGTGTATCCCATACAGTTTAGTTGAAAGGGCCAAGTTGGGCTGAAAACACTGACATATGTAAAATGGACATATTTTTATGACGCACACACACACACTGTACAAGTAAGAAGTGAATCCCAGATGGAAACCGGTAATGGGTGGGGCCTCTTCAACCTGCACACCTGTGATGAGCGATAAGATAACTTGAGGGCTTGATGCTTGTGTGTGTACCTTTCTTCCCTTGAGTTGGCAGAAAGTACAGCCTCTGGCCTCCTCATCAGGTACACTTAAGAGCCCCACGCCAACCCGACTAGTCCCAGCACAATAACAAACATTGCACGGGTCTCCGACGTTGCCATTTAAACATGTGACTTTTGTATTTAATTTGAGCTCATATGAGTTGGTATACCTAATGAGGTGGCCCTTTCCCGAGTTTAGGCGAGTCAATGAGATGATGAGCCGGTGTCATATTAAACAATCAAAGTTTGCCTGTGCTGCTCTCAAACAACATGAATTATCTGATTTGCTGCAAATATTTGCAGCTAACTAATCTGTGTTGTCGCTGTATTTGCAAAGTCACACTTGTGATGCTTTGTCACACACATACACACACGTGTGTACACGTACACACGCACGCCATATCAATATTTCTTCTGTCATCTATCACTGCTTTATTGATCTAAATCAGCTAAAAAAAGAGCACAACAGTTTTGTCCCATGTTATTTAAACAGCACAAACACCAATTAAGAACTGGAAAAAATGTTGGACTGTTATTTGTGTGTAAGGTAATGCCGGGACGGGTGTGAAGTTTATCACCTGACGCTCACTTCTTCTGCCCTGTTGTGTTGAAAGCAGTTATCAATGTCAGATCACAATTTTAACGACGCGAAGCAATGCTAACGCCAGGACAGGACCAAAACTCAGTCCGAGGAGTAGTCGGGTCTGGAAGAGTAAGCTTGGCTTTTGTTGAAAGCAGTTGTCGTTATTACACAAGCCCTTTAGAACCTAATTATCTGATTGCGGGCGAAAGCATATACGGTACGTGAATTTATGTGGAAGAGACTAAACCTTTGTCAAAGGACTAGTCGGGTCTAAAGGAGTTTTCTCTGTGTGTAAAATGTATTCAGTGATCTTGTTTGAAAGCACTAAAGTCAAATGCGAGGCCTAGTCGGGTCTAAAGGCGTGCTTGGGTTGCTTTGAAAGCAATCATCACTGACTGTATTATAATCTAATTGTTCGACTGGTTGAAATGTAGACATGGGTCCGTGGCAAAGCCACCAAAGCTCGATTCAAGGACTAGTCGGGTCTGGTGTAGTCCGCTGGGGTTCTGTAGAAATCAGTTGACGTTGTCTGGCAACCCTTTCATGATCCAATCTTGTGATTCTGAGGGAAACGTACATTCTGAGCTCCGTGTGGACGACAACAAAGCTAAGTTCAAGAACTAGTTCGGTCTGAAGTTGTGCTTTTGGCACACCCACTTTAGCCGTATTTTGTCACCTAATCATCGTATTCAGGATTTACACAGGGATCTCTGTGTGAAACAAACCTAAGATCATTCCAAGGGCTCGTAGAGTCTGGAGGCACGTCACATCATTTTCCAATCGAAGTCATTAATATGTACAACATTTTAGTTTATTGGGTTAGCACAAACTGTTATAGAAGGCTCTTGGTAACTGCTAACTATTCTTGGTTGTTAATCGCTTCACAAAAATGTGTTTTTGTCGTTTTTGTCGTTGAGCCGCTCTCGCCTCTCAAGCTCATCGAAATGTCTTTTTTTCCCCTGCTCCTCAGGTCCTGAGGATATTTGCCGTGACAGCTCCCATCTGACGCATGAGCAAACATCCCCAAGACACCGGCGGAACACAGCCCAGTTCAGCGCAACAGGTTGACGCCAGTGCACTAGGAACCTGATTTCCTAAAGGTCTGTGTGTGCAAAAACTGCTGCGAACATGATTACATCTGGCAAATGTACAAATTTGAGTGAGCTGTTTTGAAATGCCAGCGACAAGAATTCTTTAGAAATATTGTAGATTATATTGATGTGATTCTGGACCTTCTGAATAAATGAATGACCTGTCTAGTGAGCCATACTGTATTCTATTTTTTTTAAATAATTTTGTCGCTCACTTTACTGTTATAGACCTATGGCAAATACAATAGATACTTATACACGTGCTAGGATAGGATACAGGCTACTACACTTGGTCCTGCATCTTCTCTATTGCGCTTACATGTGCTACTGTACATACTACTTTACATGCTAAAATACCCATGCTACTATAAACATTACTTTACATCCTTTAATGTTTTACATAATACAAACAAATTACAATTTAACAAACTGTTTTAAATGCAGCAATACTTACAATGAAAATATTACAACACTGACTATACTTGCAACTATGCATGCTACTATACAGTTTACTATACAGTAATTTCAACTATTACTATACCTGTTACTGTGAATATTACTTTACATGCTACTATATATGCTACTATTAAAAATACTATACATTCCACAACACATTACAATAACGTACATGCTACTACACATAAGCCTTACAACAGATGATAAATACTGATATACACGCATCTATAAATATTAGTATGCCGTATATAATACTACATATCCTATGAAATACTATACTGTAACTGATACAATACGTAGCACAATACATGCTGCTTCAAGTTACAAAATTTTCCATTTTACATTAAGGAATAAAAACTCGACAATACTTTACTAAATAAGTCGATGTTTTGTCTAAGTTAGGAAAAATTGTGAGTCAATCAGAGTAGCTGCACTCCAAACCAGGTGTCGGTAATGCTCCTAAATCTGTTCACGGTAGTAAACCGAAAACACAAATAAAACAAATGATGTCATGGCAACTCCAGGAGACTGAAGACCAACCACCAGTGGAATCTCCATTTATTGTTGTAATGTAGGCTGAAGAGGAAACGTAAACAAAAGCTTAGCTCCTAAGACGTGCTTTTGCTAAGCTAAGCTAAATGCTAACCACTCAGACTCCTCGAACGGCAAATCCTCAACACGCAAAACAAAGAGCAAGTGTAAAATTGCTATGTTTGTGACCGTTGCATATCATAAATCTTGGAAGCTTGGCTA
The DNA here is from genome assembly GCF_059441005.1 of Hippichthys cyanospilos. Classification (NCBI taxonomy): domain Eukaryota; kingdom Metazoa; phylum Chordata; class Actinopteri; order Syngnathiformes; family Syngnathidae; genus Hippichthys; species Hippichthys cyanospilos. The sequence continues at coordinate 12,375,086 of NC_142379.1, read as the reverse complement.
CACGCTCACATTCTTCCTCGCTTTGGTGCAACTTTACTCAGGGCTAACCACAACACAAAGTTCTGTACATAAAATGTGTCCGTGGTACATCTCGCAATATAGCCTGTACTTTTTTTCGTAAAAAGCAATATAATGACTAGCATAACAAATATTGAGCATGCCTCGATGAATTGATTGTTTCTTGTGGGTTTAGAAAATTATGGAATTTGTGCGAGCAATTTGGTATACAGGTTTGCCGTCATAACAGAGAAATGCAGATAACAACAGAAATGTTTAATGATTCTCAGAAGAAGGGAATGTGGGTCAGTGGCACCAGAAGGTTGGAAGAAAAGCGCCATGTGACTAGCGTATGGATAAAAATGTGCAAAAGTCAAGGAAATTTCAGTGTTTAAAATCAAAACGTTGTGACGAGGATTGTGTAGAAGGTTTCAAGCACCAAACTATTGGTTACCTTTCCCCTGCCTTCCGTCGATCCATATATACTGTACACTCCCACGCACGCACACACACATGCAGATGCGCACACGCGCACTTTTAGTGTTTAACGCAATCACTCTCGTCTGTGTGTCTCCGGAACGTTCTTTTTTTTTTTTTTTTTATCAGGCCTCTCTTTGCCCGACAGGACAAAGTCCAAGCGTTTATCTGAACGTCTGACTGACACACTAACTCACCATGTGTGAGTGTGTGTGTGTGTATACACTTTTTTTTATTTAGAGCTTAGATGTCAATCCAATTAAGTTACTTTTTTGGTTTGTAACTGTTTTTGTATTACTAGTGTATGTAGGTGCGCAGTTGCAGTGGTGCTACAGTACACACGTTTACCAGTCAGTGAAATGAATATTTAGTTGCGACATATATTAGTGAGTCTTGGCATTATTCACCATTCTAAGCTGACTTAGTCACTCAATAATGATTAACTGGCTGTTCTCATATTTTCATCAAAGTGAGCAGGATTACGGAATTACACAATCAAAAGACTATAAAATGACTGAAGCACGTAAGAAGCGAGAGAGTTTTGATCGAGCTGTTCGAGTTAGTTAGTTAGTTGGTGAAGTAAGTGGTTGGTTAAGTGAACAGATGGTTCGTCGCTTGGCAAGTTACCTTGGTATGATGAGGCCTTTTTTGTAACAAAAACTCGTAAAAGGCATTGCCCAATGAAGAACCCATCCCAATGTAAAGATATATATATATATATATATATATATATATATATATATGATATAAACTGTGTGTATGCAGTTACCGTGTGTGTGTGTGTGTGTGTGTGTGTGTATGTGTGTGTGTGCGTGCATCATGTCATCTATTAAGAAAAGGAGTGTACGTCCTAAAGGCAAGAACTGTAAGAGCTTCTTTCCTCCTCCTCTCACCCCTCCGGCCTCCCCTCTTCCTCCCCTGATTCCCCCCCCTGCCTTCTCCTCCTCCCCCTCTCCTCACCCCTCCCTCCCCACAGGCAATAAGAAGAGTAAACACAACATCCACCTAACAGGATCCAGGATGCACCGCTTCATTTGCATCCTAGCGCCTGAAAACACACACACATGCACACGCACACACCTTTCTCTCGCTCTTGCTCTTCTTCTCATTTCTTTATTTGGAAGACTTTCTCTCCCAACTTCTTTAATTCTCATTTCTTTAGTCCTCTCCTTTTCTGCTTGTTGTTTTCTGTTCCTATTTTTTGTCTTATCTCAGTTTTAATTGTTTAATTGCGTGTATGAGTGTGAGTTGTCTGTTTTGCCCCGGGGGTCAAATATTAAACAAGAGGATGAGAGTGTCGCGAGCGCACTTTCGCTCTTCCACCTCCTCCTATTCTTCTTCTTGTCAGTACATATGCAAAACTTCATCTTTTGCCTCAGGTCAATCTTCTTCTACTTCCACCTTTCCCTTTTTTCAAAACGTTCATCACAAGAGCTCAACAAGGTTTTTTTTTTAACTTTCATAACAACCTTATAAGTTCTAGTAAAAGTGATGCTGTGACTTCATTTACCACCGTGCCACCCCCCCCCAAAAAAAAGGCAAAATTCCTTTTGTATCTTTTTATCATATGTATTTTTATTAAAACACAGGAATGACATAATTACTAAAACAAAAAGGCAATTAACAGTTTGTGTATATTTTTTGCCCGGCAATGGCACATTTTACACAAAATTTCAACATGTACGGCTTAAAATGCAACGAATGAACAAACATATTTTTTTCAAGAAAATGCCTAGATGTTACTATGCTGCCAGTAGGCCAATATCCATAGATGGCAGTCAAATTCAATTCTAATCTCAAGACGCACATCACCACCAGAGAAGAAGATAAGATTGGGCCAAATGAAGTCGGCAAAAAGTTTCCATCCATCCATCCATCCATCCATCCAATTTCTACAGATGCTTATCCTCTCTAGGGTCGCAGACCTGCTGGCGCCTATCCCAGCTATATATGGGCAGTAGGCGGGGTACACCCCGAACTAGTTGCCAGCCAATCGCAGGGCACAGAGGGACGTACAACCATTCACACACCCAAGCACACCTCAGGACAATTTCGAGTGTCCAATACACCTGCCGTGCATATTTTTGGAGAGTGGGAGGAAGCCTGGGGAGAACCTACTCAGGCACGGGGAGAACATGCAAACTCCACAGAGGAAGACCGATGCGAGCTGAATTTGAACTCGGGACTCTTAACTGTGAGGCGGACGTGCTTACCACTGCCATACCGAGTCACCTTGTAGGACAATATTTGAACACGAAATGCCGGTTTACAATATTATATGTCATAAAATAATGTTCAGGAGTAATGCAATATTTTTCTTTTCTAATACTTTATTTAACATTATCTACTTTTTCAGGTTTTTTTCTGGGTGTTCCGCGTCATTGCAGCCATCATCCCTTACTCATCTTTGTGTGGTTCTTTGATGTCATACGTCGTCCCTTCGCCGATAAATGGCCGACGTCAGATGTGTCAAGGAGAGAAAAATCAACAGCAAACCTCTTCCCGCCGTCTTTGTTGATTCTGCGCCGGGGTCGCGGTGGGGTCAGGAGCCGTGCGCGGACTGCCCGCCGACGGCCTTCGCCCAGATCGCTCTTTGAGGCTCTCAGTGTGAGGCGGCCATGTTTAGTCTGCCGCACGCCGTGTCCATTTGGCTTCGAGCTGTCTCAACAAGACAACGAAGTATCTGACCACCTTGGTGGTGCTTCTGGGCCCACCATCACTCGCATACAGTGCAGTCGTACTATTTTATAATGCAAAGTTTGGCTGCAAAAGTACAATATTTGAGCATGGATTTGCAATATTGTCCACAAAAGGTTGTTTTGGTTGCAAATGTGTGTGTGAGTGTGGGAAATTATGTACATATTTTGTTTTGATAACCTATGCTGTTATGCAATTGCAATATTTTACTATTAAAAGACAACACAACATTTGCCCCATTTGAACCATTTTTTATTAAGAAACACGAATGATGGCCATCACAATGAAAAGAAGAATAAACAATATAAGGACACGAAGAAAAACAAGTAGTTTGTGAAAACAAAAAGCCGCCATGTAGCTTAAATGTGACTTTTCCTTTTCTGTCATATGACCTGAATGTTTCTCAACCTTCAATTTATTGATAAGTGATCATGTGGAAAAAGGGGGAAAAGGCACTTTTGGACCGCAATGTGACAACTTTGGTTGAACTCACAGAGACCATGCCGCTCAGTATTGTGACACGCACGCACACACACACACACACACACACACACACACACGCATACACACACACACACACACTATCAGCCCACCTGGCCAGTGGGAGCTCCATAGTGCAAAGTACTGTATGTAAATCTTCCATAGTGCATCTCTCCTCCCCTCTTGTAATAGTAACTGTCTTCACAGACACACACACACACACACACACACGCACACACACACACACACACAACAATATTTCGAGCCACCCCACTCTGACTGGTAACAAGGGGAAAATGAAATGCAGAATGTTGTTGTTTGAAAGGTGATACCACAGTTTACTTTGCCGCCTTCGCCGCAAACATCTACATATTCCAGAATAACATCGATTTTCCCAAACATTCCGCTTTCCAGAATATTCCCAGCATTGAACATTTCCCAATAATTTTGCCAGAAGAGAACATTCCTGCCCCATACTATTGCTTATTTCAGAATAGTCATCTGTTTTGGAATAGGACACATAAATATTTGGAAACATTTTGACATTCCAGACATTTCTATTCTCAAACATTCCTTATACTAGAACAGTCCTATACCAGAAATTTCCTTTTCTAGAAATGTGCTTTAATATAATAATTCATAATGCATAACATTCCTTATTCCACAATTGTCATTTAATTTGGACCGTTGTGAAAATCTCCATACAGGAACACTCCCATATTCCAGAATACTATTTTCAAACATTCCTCATTTCAGAAGATTCCTATTCTAGAATCTTGTGTCCCATAACATTCCTAATTCTAGAGTAGTCATGTATTCTGGAACATTAGTTTTCCCAAATTATTCCCTGACCACAACATCCTCAACATTCCTGTCTCATAACATTCCTTATGCCAGAATATCCCCAAACATTAGGACACATTCCTTTTCCCAAACAATGCACACTGCCATACCAGAATATTCCTGCCCCATAATGTTCCTCTTTTCAGAATATTCATTTATCCCAGAACAAACGTATTCCAGAACACTCCTATTCTAAAATCTTCAGTACCAGAATATCAGTGTCCCATAATATTCCACATTCCAAAATAATAACATTCTGGAACATCCCTAGTTCCAGATTAAACCCAAAGAGGCATGCGGTGCCGGACGCATTAACAGCTTTTTGTAACATGAAGCGTGAAAGTAACACCTGAAGCACACATTTGTAACCGTTTGGACAAAGCAGAATATAGGATATATTAAATTTTATTCCCTTTATAAATAAATGCAAATACCCCTTTTACACACACATGCGCAGACACATTGCCGCTATTTACACTTTGTACAATGTCCATCTTCATCGTCGTCATGATCTTCATCATTGTGTGTAACCAGAGAGTCTCCATAAGGGGGAAAGAAAAACACGGTCCTTCAAAATTTGGCTAGGAAAAGCCGTCTCGGGATTTCTTCCAGATCCTTGGTAGCCAGCATAAAGTCCATGCGGGAATTTGCTCGTTGGCCGCACAATTGGGACAGCCTTGACATAGGATATGGAATCAAAGCTCCAATGGCCGATTGAGCATCCATTCCATATCCTTGATAAGGAGTCTACTCTTGTCCACCTCAGTCAGATTTAATTAGGTCGAAAGAGACGCCGGTCGTGTGCTCAATTGTGTTACTAGTGAGGAAAAGGGGCAAAGTTGTACATGAACCTTAAAATGGATCTCAAGGATTTAGGATGCAGGCTTAGATGGTTCGCCATACGAGTTGGCCCTTTGAGAGTCTGTTCAGAAAGCCTCCATCTTGCGTTGGATTAGGACGCGTTGAGCACCGAGCGGCTGTACAGAGTCTGGTAATAGGCACCAGAGTCCATGGCCGCCGGTCCGGGGCTGTCGTAGATTTGCTTGGCGGCCACGGGCGAGCCGCTGGAGGCGTAGCTGTTGTACGCCATCACTTGGTCCTGATAGGACTTGAGGTCCATCTTCTGCTCGTTGGACATGAGGTTGGTAATGGAGAAGGGGTGGTTGAAGTTGTAGTGGGGGTCCAGGGACTTGAGGGCGTCGCTCTGCAAGTCCATGTGCTGCCCCATGGTGCCGGGTAGGAGGTGGGTGGACTGGGAGTGGAAGATGGAGGCGGAGGAGGTGGGCGGCATGGCGGTGGGGGCGGGCGGTGGCGGCGGGCAGTCGAGCGGCACTAGCAAGGCGTTGCCGGCGGTCCCGCGGGGCAGCGACTGGTCGTCGGACGAACCCGGGTGCGAGTTGTCCGAGTGGGCCGAGTCGGCTTCATCCGAGCCTCCGCCCGCTGGGCTTCGCTCGCCCAACGCGTCGCCTCCCTTGCCGCCCTCCTTTCCCGCCTTCTTGGCCAGCTTGTCGTCAATTTTGAAGCGTTTCTGGCGTCGTAGGTAGCAGCCGTTCTCGAACATGTTACCTGACTGCGGGTGCAAAGTCCAGTAGGAGCCTTTGCCGGGTTTGTCGGGCGAACGGGCGACCTTGACAAAGCAGTCGTTGAAAGACAACGAGTGGCGGATGGAGTTCTGCCAACGCTGCTGGTTCTCCCGGTAGTACGGGAACAAGTCCATGATCCACTGGTAGATCTCGTTGAGGGTTAGCATTTTGCTGCCGCTTTGCTGGATGGCCATGGTGATGAGCGAAATGTACGAGTAGGGCGGCTTGGCGTGGGTCAGCGAGCGGCGGTACGGCTTGGGCGGGATCTCCTTTGGCCCGCTGCGGCTCAGGGAGGCGCCGGCTGGGTAGCCCAGCTGGCTCATGGACTGGCCCATGTTCCCGTAGTGGGACAGGGCGCCCGGGGCGGCGCTCGGGCCCAGCTGGGTGAGCGAGCTCGAGCCCAGTGAGGGCGCCACTGGGGACAGCGGCATGTGGGACGGCGCCGAGCTCATGGAGGCCAGCGGGGACGTGCTGAGACCTGAGCCTGGGTATGCCATGTTCAGGCCGCCGCCCCCGCCTCCGCCCGCTGGGTTGAGGTTGATGTAACTATTGATGGGCCCCATGGAGCTCACGGAAGCCAGGGCAGAGTTCATGCTGCTTGGCGACGAATACATCTGAAACACAAACGCCACACCAGTCCGTTAACCGTACAGCCATTCGTTTTCTATTCCGCATTTCCTCATTAAGATGCAAGGAAGCTAGACATTTAGGCAGGGTGAACCGGTCGCCAACCGATTGCAAAAAGTGTCGACGCACAAGCACTGGCACTCACATTCACACCTGCTGTATATGGACAAGTCTTTGTGAACTGCAGACTTTTCGAATGGTCGTCAGACAATTGCAGGGCCCATAAATGCAAAAGGCGACTGGTCACCTGTCAATCACTGGTCCCACACCCAGCTCCCCAACTTAGAACTTTTTACATTTTTGAGCAGTCTTGTTCTTTTTTTATTTTTTTTTAATTACAGTTGAACAGCAGATCTACCACTGCTGGAGTGAAGTGACAAACAAATGGAGCACAATGTGATGCCCTGCATGAGGGCAAGGAGCGCCATTATTGCCCACTACCTTATGCCATTTACTGAACAGACCAAATAGCATGGAGCAACTTGATCTCCTGATACCACCCATTAGTTAAGGGACCATAACGTCGAACTACAGTAAGTACACTAATTAATATTTTTGAAACCAATTTATTTATTTATAAAAAAAAATCAGATGCTATGTTTTTATCTTTAAATTTAAAAATTCATATGACAATAGGAGAGAGGGGGGGGGGGGGGGGCTTTGCCCTGTTGCACCCCCCCTCCCCATCATAATAACAAGTCTTCGTTGCCCCCCCCCCCCAAAAAAAAAAAAAACATCGTAAAGAAAACCAAGTCTATGATGATGCAGTATTAATGTATTGAATATATGCCCTATGGGCGTGGTCTATATAGTGACGTCACGTGATTGAATGTGGTGTTTGGCCTAGCTGCTCTTTATCAGTATTCTAATTTTATACTTTGCCTCCCTCCTCCAATGCAACAACTTGATTGAAAGAAATTTAGATTAAACTGTGGAAGTGCTTTTCATTGTAAATCGCGAAGGATTTTTTTTTTTTTTTTTGGCTAGTGGCTTCTTCTCGTCAATGCACAATGAAGCTCTCAGTGCGCGCGGATTTCACACTCACGCGTGAACGTCAAAGTGCGTAAAAAGCGCGTCACGCTAGCAGCCTCTTTTTCCCCCCCTTCGCTGCGTTCGGAAAAACGCAAGCTGCTCCAAAAAGTTGTTGAAACCTTGTTTGAAAAAAAAAGCAAAGGGGGAAAAAGAAAAAAACGAATGTAACAATAATATATAAATAAAATGTTTCTTAAAATTTGAAGTGAGAAAAGATTTGAGCATTCAAGCTAAATTTGGTTAAATATTAGCGAGGCGGTAATTTAATCAGCGTCTGATTAAATTAACTTTTAATTGAATTATCTCTTCAATATTTAACCTCTTATGCGTTTGATGTGCTTAATTTATAGACGAATGCATACGGTTTCACTCCGTACATCTAACTGCAAATACGTCAACAAATCTCTTCATTTTTGTTTGACTTTAAAACGGTGCCGTTCAGTTTGGTTGATTAAATAAAGAATGAATTCCTTTTAACCTTAAAGTTTCACAAGAAGCACAGACTGAATTTTCGTTTTTTTCTCATTTTGATATGAAGTGTAATATTTGAGGGCCCTTAAAGTGTATATAATTATTTGTAAAGTTTTTCCCGCCTTTAAAATATTTGTAAAAATTGTATAATAAATAGAATGGTTTTTTTTTCTTGGCTTGTAATTATTGTAAACCCTCAAAACAACTGAAATACATATTGTGTATGTAAATATTTTTTTCTATTGTTGGTTTAAGCATTTGCTATTAAAAAAAAGAACATTTAATTATCTATATATGACCTCTAACAATTGGGTTTATTTCCTTTCTTTGGTATACAAATATTTATTCTTTGTAATGTTATATTTTACCTACTTTGCGCATGTAATTGTTTTATACTACAAATACAGTTTTTGCGTATAAAAGATATATTTTTTAAATGATCTTTTTTGTTCGTTTGGGATTTTAATTTTTTTTAAATAATTGAATATGTTGTCTTGTCATGATTGAATAGATTTTTATGCTCTCATTTTTGCCTATAATGCACTTATCGTCGATAACTGTTTAAAGAACATTTAGCCCTTTAATTAGATCATTCTTCAGCATTTTGATTGTCATTTATTATTCTTCATTTTGAATTACTTGATGTATTTATTTTACAAATGAAATGAGACTGGAGTAAATGTGAATTGAAGTCATTTTTGTCCAGTAAAGAATATTACAATTTGATTATTTTTTACAGGGCAACGATAATACATTGTTTGTTGGTGTTTCATATTTTTGCCGCTCTTGTATAAGAAAAAAAATGTTTTTCGTCCTCACCTCGCTGGCCTCGCTGTAGAAAGTATTCCACTCAGGTAGGTCATGGGCTTCCATCTTCACAGAGCTCAACATCCCCACAAAGAGCACTTTGAGAGAAACTGGACGAGCTACTCGCACCTTGACACCTTTTTTCCCGTTACACTTTTATCCCGGTTTAAAAAAAAGAAAAAAGAGAAAAAAAACGTTCAAATCCTTGGCGCCGCGAAAGAACAAGCTCGTTTGACTTGAAAAGTTGTCAAGCCAGGCAAGGTTTATTGGTCCATTGTTTCCATGCAGCTGTTTGCGGACGTGGAGGCCCGTGCTTGACGTGGGCCTGGAGGACAGAGCGTATCAGACGGACGTGAAGCGAGCGCAGGACGGCATGAGGACTGCCGCCAGTGCTGTTGCTTTATAAGGTACAGCCGGGACCCCGCCCCCCAACGCGCCCCCCTCCCCTGGCCTGCACATTTCAATATGGAAGTAGGCTTCGGCAAAAAAGGCCGATGTGGCCCCCTGGCGTGCTGTTTATTGGCCCGGTCGGACCGGCGGCCACCCCGGCTGCAGCACCCCCACCTTTCCAAAAAACAAAACAAAAAAAAAACGGCCCACCTAAACTGTGCAATTAAAAATAAGATAGCACGTGCGTTTACGCGCAAGTAAAACCAAGTTAAAGAGTGTTCTTGGGAACTATTGTGAGGGGGCGGAGGGTGCGTCGGTTTGTGGCCTAAGGGTTTTTTCTGGGTGGTGCGAGGAGAGGGGGCGTGAAAGTCGTTAATTCCCGCGGCTGTCACCTCCTTGGAACCTTTAACACGTTAGCAAAAGAAAGTCTTTTACAAGGGTGCAAATTTGCCATGAAATCAGGCGAAGTCATATGCTTAATATTACTATTGTAAATAGCGGCTTTCTAAATCTTAAATACCGTATTTAGATTGCATTCAATTTTATTGACATTCGTCACAAATAGTGCAACACACGTCGCATACGCACAAATGGATTAGCAATCGTGTTGGCACAAATATGTCAGCAGTCCTGAGACTCAGCCATGCGTCCACTGTGTCGTCCACTTTTGTCTCAGCAAGACACAAAGTTAATTGCATCCCACTCTAACACATGAGAGATCATTGCATGCACACCTGGATGTCCTCGGATACACTTAAGACATGATAGGGAAACTGTAATGAGTTCAAAAGAAAAATCTCCACTTAGTGGACACAAATAGGCGGGGTCTCCGGGTTGTATGTATACAGTAGAATATTGAAGGAAGATATATATGGATATATAGACCTATAGTGTGTGTGTGTGTGTGTGTGTGTGTGTGTGTGTGTGTGTGTGTGTGTGTGAGACAGCGAGAGAGAGAGAGAGATGAAAGTCTGTCTATAGCAACTATTAATAACAGTAGTACTATAATATTGACTATATTTCAAATTAAAATACCCAATATATAATTGACTGGTTTATTTCAAACGACTGGGTTATATAAAATGTATATACTATATAAGTTATAGTGTTATTTAAGTGCAACTTTTTGTTTTTATCTATCTATCTATCTATCTATCTATCTATCTATCTATCTATCTATCTATCTATCTATCTATCTATCTATCTATCTATCTATCTATCTAGCTAGCTAGCTATCTAGCTATCTATCTAGCTATCTATCTATCTGATAGATTTTTTTCTGCCTCTAAGTAAAATGTATACGTAAATGATAGGCTTTTTGATGGATAAAAAAATGTAAATATTGCATTACTTCATCTTTGCCTGCAACATCTAGATGTATTTGAGTTGCATAATGTTCTTTTCGCCATCAGGAAAAAAAAAAACCTTCCGCATATTCTCCCTTTTGGCCTTTTTTTATTTTCCGAAGTACTGTTAGTAAATTAAGACAACTTCCTTTTTTTTAAGATGAAAAGAAGTCACTCTGTCATGTCGGCCGACGAAAATGTTTTATGTAATTTAAAGTAAGTCGTACGATGGATGACATGTATGCGCATGCTGGAATACACAAGACGGCCGGGTCCGTCGTGCGCATGTGAATGGCGGCCGCCTCAATGGGCATGTAATGACGCACACGCGGGAGGTCGTCGGCCGGGATTAAGATACAGCAGCAAATGGAGGGGGGGCACACACACGCACCTGCATCAAGGAAGGCCAAAGGATTAGGGGATTACCCTTGTGCGCGCATAATCATATCGTTACAGCAGTAAATCTGGTTAGTGACGTCATCGTGTCCAAGTCAACTACTGTATATGTAGATCGATACGACTGATGATGGACATCATATAAAGAAATAAGTACACATCAGATTTAAATCCTAAATTTTATGATACAACAGAGGACCATTGCGCAAAGAAATCAATGCATCGCGATATGGCGTTTTTTGTAATAAACAAAAAGCAACTTTATTAAAAAAAAAAAAAAGTTACAAGTGACGTCCCCGGCTATTGCCTTTCAAATAAGCATGTGCAGTGTGCGCGTCATAGCCTTTGCATGTGAATGCTCCTTGCGTGGCGCATTAGCACGCGCTTCATTGTCCCCCATCCACAATGGCGGTAATGAGTTGATCCTAATAGAGGAAGCCTCGCATCCACTTTCACTCACTTGGCCTTTTTTCTTCTCTTCCCTCCTGGACAATAAACGTCATCACACTTGAGAGTCAAGCAGCACGCCACATGGCAACAAAGCGAGTACAGGAGTTGGAATCGACGTTGCAGCGATAGGGACATCTAGAGGCCAAAACAAGAACGTTATGACTGTTCCAGTCTACTGTAGCTCCCTATCGCATTTTTTTTGCCCAAATAAACCCCAAATTATGATTTATTTATTTTTTTGTATTCCTCCTCTTTCTGTATTTTTAAAGATCGATTCATACTGATCCAAACTTTTCTTCTTATCCCGAAGACATGTTTTTACTTTCTACATTTTAAACCGTCAAACAGTTCTTCATACTGTTCGTTATGTCGCTAACCGTTTATTTCAGTTTCAAAATAAAAGCATATTCATTTTATCCCCGTCGGAATTTGTTCTCAAAATTTCAAAATACAACTCCCCTATTATGTTCCCCCCTTTGTAATTTCTACTTTTTTTTACCGACTAGGTTTCAATTTTATACTGTACATCTTATCCCAGCCGCATTTTTTCCAAAACTGAGAAACAAAAAGTTTTTTTCTTTTCTTCTCTAACTTTTAGATTTTTTCGACCTATTCAAACGTCCCAATTTTAGGATGTTTACTTCTATTTTCTAGGGCATCTTTCTATCTTCTATTTTATCTTTCTATTCTTACTATTAAATATCATGTTCTGTTGGTTTTTGGGTGATGGGTTTATTTTGAGGGGTTCACTTTTCTGTTTGCATACTTCATATAACATTCTTTAATTTCTTTTACGTGTCTTATTTTCGAAATATCTTTTCAAGGTGCCTCAACTTTAAAACGTTCATCCTATTCCGATTGCAATTTTCACCCACATTTCAAGTAAACATCAATTTTTGTCATTCAGAAATTGACCTGTTCAAATCATTACAATTTTGAATTGTTCTTCTCGTTTCTTGCCGTTCTAAATCATTATACGAGTCAGATTTATCATTTGAAATGATCATTGCGGCTTCGAGTTGTCAACATGATCAGATTATCAGTTTCATTTTCAGATACAGTACAGTAGTGTATATATACACTAGGCCATTCTATTAAGATCGTTAAAAAATAACGCAAAAAAACACCCAAGACAATAATGACTTTTTTTTTTCATCTGGTTTATTCCCACTGGGCTGTTTTATACAAGAAGCGGCAGTCAAAGAGGGAGCAGATTGGTCATCGCCATGGCGACGCCGCGAGTAGGCGGGACATTTCTGCACAAGGCACTTGTCTTACACCGTTAGCATTAGCATATAGCCATATAGATTGTATACACATACATTGGCTTTGGTTTGGTTCATCTGTGCGAGGAACATTCTGGTTCAGCAAGAAAAACAAAAAAAACTACTAAATGAATATCTTTTTGCAGCAAAAAACAAAAGACAAACTTAAAAAAAAACTTGTCAGGTTTTATGAAATGACGGGCAACCATTTTCAATGAGGAAATGATGAAAACGGGAGGATTTGCACTTGAAACAACCAAGAACCTTCTAGAAGGAAACACACGTTTGTCTTACTCATTCACCCTTTGGCAGACAGGTCACATGACTCAAGGTGTGTGCGTGTGTGTGATGTGTTTTTGTTTTTCTGTGTTTGTGAGGGGCCAGCCTTGTCCCAATTTTGTTGTTGCAAGTGGGGGTATTTTTCTTTGTAGGAACATTCTGACTTGTCTTGTTACCAGGGAACTGTATTGAAGTTAGTGCAGGGGTTTTATTTGGGGGGTGGGGTTGTGCTTTGATGTTGAATTGTAGTAATTAGAAATATTTTCAGGAGAACAACACTTACAGGCAGGTGGGACTGGTCATCAGCCAATAGCAAGGAGACCGTATTCTTCTGTGGTCTTTCTCGTGTGGCACCTTGTTGAGGGTTTTTTGTAGTGGGGAAAGTGTGGCTGATCCCAATTTAAAAGAAATGCCAGACTTTGTTTTATCTTTGTGTGGCACCACCCTCACCACCCCGTTTTTTTTTTTTTGCTTGTATAAATGTTCTTGTTCCTCATTTATGTGGCACCACACTTGACATCCTTTTTGTGTCTTTGTTCCTGATGAGCAAAAATGAAAACAAAAATGTCTTTCAATGACGTTGCACCAAAATGAACAACCCACATTTATGGAGGGGACATTTAGCTGGTCTGAACGAAGTATATTCCTGTGTTTTTGTCCGCCTTTGTGAGGCACAAATTTTTCTTTGAGCAAACACTTTGACTGAACAACAGACAGAACTGAGCCGTTGTTTGTCAATGCCATTATACCACATCAATAGTGGTCAATTTGTCTGGTTCACACATTGACAATGCTAGAATTAGCTTGTGTGTGATGGCGTGTTCTTGTCTTTGTTTATGTGGCACTATCTGTGACATCCTAATTTTAGTGTGGGAACTGTATGGCTGCACAAAATAAGGAATATGCTAGTGCATGTGTGAGTGTTCTTGTCTTGATATCATTGTGTGGCCACAGAAGGTCAATGATAAAGATGCGCTATCACTCTATGTGAACAATTCAAAAACATGGTGGCCCACACCAGAAGTTATATAGAATAGTAAGGTGTGTCCCGCCTGCCAGATTTTGTTCCAGGTTGCCAAAGAAACCACCATCACGTCTCCCGTTCCTTCTTGACAGTGACATCACTGCTCTGTGCCGCGGCCCCGTTAGAGCCACTTCCGCCGCCAGGACCCCCGGGTCCGCCGGGCCCCGCTCCGGGTGGGGGGGCCGAAGGGGCGCCCGTCACGCCGGTGCCCAAGATTGTGGACACCTCGCCCTGCATGAAGGCCCATGGGGGGCTGTTGACCGATGTGTCCAACGGGCAGCGCTCGCCACTGGGGCAGTAAACTTCCCCATCACCCCGCCGGCTTTGGATGTACACTCTGGTGCACGGGAAGCAGAACCTGCACACACAAAAAACACTTAGATGTAATATTATACTTCATAAATTGTCTAACAGTAAATATTTTACCACCAAACCTTGCATTTTGCTTTTGGGGCAACATTTGTCATATGAATTAAGCACACTGTCAATCAAAGCAGTCCGACATCATCGCTTGTCATCAAAGCTAGCATCGTTTTGTTTTTGTTACTAACATTGCTTAACCTTTTCCACTTGTTTGACAATTAGTTAAAAAGGAAAGAATGAAAAACGACACCCCCCTCCCCATAAAATAAAAAAACCTACAAGTTGCGTCCAACTATCTGTTGCGTTTTTCACATTTACCAAGATTATCCAAGTTTGCCCACCCCTGAAATTGAGCGAGTTATTACGCACCTGTGTCCCGGCACAGACGGACACTGAACGAAATGCGTGTCCTCCAGCCTCTCGTGGCAAAGCGTGCAGGACAAGGTGCTTCCCGTCAGGCTGCTGCTGGCAGAGGTGGAGCCCAGCTCAGACGCTCCGCTGTGAGGCAAGGCGGCTGCGGCGGTGGTGGCGGCCTCAGACGAGCTGCCGGACGACAGCGGCTCGCCCCCGGCGCGGGCGGCGAGGGGCCGCGGCTGCCTGGCCGGAGACGACGCGGGCTTGGGGCTCGTCTGGCTGACGGATGCGGACGACGAGGGCAGGCCGGAGGTCTTGCTGGAGCCGGCGTGACCCTGGGGTTGCGACTTAGGCTGGGACGAGCTCAGCTCCCTCTCGAGCTCCGGCGTGATGAAAGGGGCGATGCCCATGCCGATGCCCAGCTGGCGGCGGTTCATCTCAGCCAGCACCGGCGCCGGGAAGATCATCGGGCTGCTCATGGGCGCCGTCCTCGCGGTCAGACCGGCCGGCATGCCCGCCAGCAACCCGTGGGGGATCCCCGCTATGCTCTGAGTCACTAGATTCGGAGGTATGGCCGCCCCGATCATGGGTCTCCGACTCCCGCTGGGACTCTGTCGGTTCACCTCTTGAATCGGCTGCCCGTCACGGTGCAGCCCGTTGGGCGGCACGCGCGCGGCGGCCACGCTGCCGCCTTCCCCTCTGCCGCCCCGCTCGAAGCGCTCGCCGTGCAGTCGGCCGCCGTCCGTCGCCGCCTCCCCGCGGCTCGGCGCGGCGTGCTTATGGGGCGAGGGTCCCGGTCCCGGCGAGCGAACGTTACCGTCCTGCATCGCGTGGCTGCGCTTCAGTTGCCGCGCGCTAGCGATCAGGAACTCGATCTGGTTGGCGCCCTCGTAGTTTACGCAGCCGCGGCAAACCACCTCGCTAAAGTCCCACACCACAGTCCACGGCATCTTAGGCAGATCGCACAGGTAACACCACTGGCGCCGCGACGACGAGGAAGGCGACGACATGTCGGCAAGAAGACGAGCCAGCGGGCGGGCACGCGAGCTAGCCGGCTAACCTGAGTTAGCACACGTTAGCTGATTTAACCTAATTAACTTAAAAGTAATAGTAAACGCACTGCTGGCTAACTAGCTTCTCCTTCGGCGTTTTCAGGCACGTTTTAGAACAACCGCCAACATGCTAACAATAGGGAGCGAAATAAAATTTCTGGTTTTAGAAGATTTCCCACATAGTCCTAATTTGTTTACCCACTTTGGCCTACTGGTGACTGCTGTCAATCCGCTCGCGCGAAGAAGGCTTGGAGCGTTACGTAACAGATTGTGGTGCTTTCTGGGAAACGTAGTTTTTGTTGCTCTATTTCAACGCAAACCAACGAACCGCATCTGGAAGTTGGACTACATACATTGCTACAGGAAACGAGAGAGTCATAACTTATCGCGATAGCTCCGTGGCCGTTTAACTGCTCTCCGGAACCAGCGCTGCATTACCTTACGTAACCTGTCGCGGTGCATTTTAGGTAATGTAGTTTATTTATACGGACGGCAACAGAAAACCGATACGCCGCTTCTGGTTGTTAGACTACAAACAGGGCCGACGCAGGAAGTGCAACACCCAAAGGTTACAGTTCACTTGCGGCCACTCGCACACGTGCAGTTACTTTTTCAAGCATGCGCCTTCTTATTTAATTGTTAAATTACACTTTGGACGACATTTTGGGCAACATTTAACAATAACAAAATGCCTCGAGATGTTTCACCCTCGTCAACCGAGGACGAAGCAGATAAATCGCCTGCATTTGAGTCGCTAAGGCAAAAGGACGTCGGTGAGTTGGCACTTGATTTTGTTTCGAGCGTATGTTTCATTGACATGTATTTAATAAGGTGTTGAATTGCGTTTCGGCAGAGAAGATCAGCAAGTATCAGTGCCCCGATGGCTTCGTGTGCTTCAGCCACAAGCCCTGCAGCAACACGCTGACCAAGAGCTTGAAGAGCAACGAAAGCGAAATATGGCTCGTTAAAGCCCCTGCCAACTTTGATCCACAATGGTCTGTCACTTTAATGTGTTTCTGGCTTTTTTTCTTTTGATATACAGAATAGATATATAACTAATTTACTGTTTACCAGTCTTCTGGTCGTCCATGATGTCACGCGTGACGTTTCACGGTTTTAGGGGGTGTGACAGAAAAGAAACGAGATTATAGCAGTTGTGCATTCAAATGATTTATTTATTCTTTTATTCTTTTTTTTCAGAATGCTAGGTGAACGTGTTGTGGATTTGCCTTTTGTTATTCAGAACAATAAAACCATAAGTTTTAAGTATCATACGAGGCAAAATAACACTAAAATACCAAAACGTTCAAATTTGTAGTACAGATGCCTTTACCTATTTTAAATAGAGACGACCTTGGTAAAAATAATCATTTTCATATATCGCAAGCATCATCAAAGGGAAAAATTACTATTAGATTATTTGGGGAAAACAATGTAAAAACGCACAACAGCAACAAGTGATGCCTATTTTTTTGTTGTTGTTTTGATTTGAGCGCAGTAAAAAGTGATTTTCAGTCTATATTGAAGCATAGACCCCCCCCCCCCCCCCCCAAAAAAAAAAAGATGGTATCTTAATTAATCATGGCAGCCAATGTCGCCATCACGAATAACACTCAATTAATTGTGCAGTCCTATATGAAGGCTAATTCTTGGTTTTTGTCTTTGCAGTTTGCAAGGCGCAAGCGTGAACCTGTCCGGTTTCCAAACGCTGAAGCTTCCTTCCGTGGCAGATGGGGGGCGGGGCCAGCATGTTTACAACATCCTGGCGTCCGATCACGGCACCTCCGAATTCCGCCTGCTCACCACCGATTCATCATCGCCGAGGGTGGGGCCCACCTTCTCCGGTCTACTGAATGTGTGCGAGAGCTACGGGGGCACTCGCTTGCCACCTTGTGTTGTTCACGCCGCCCCCGCGCCTACTGTTCCGCTGGAACTCAAACAGAGATTCCAGCCTTTCGGAAGCAAGACACCCACCACGGCACAGGAGCCAGAAAGGAAGAAAAAGAAGAAGAACAAGAAAGACAAGCGCATTAAAATAGAGGAAGAGGAGGAAGAAGTGACGGTCAAACAGCAAGTTGAGGAAAACAGTGAAGAACACACTGAGGAAAAGAGCAGGAAGAAGAGGATAAAGAAAGAGAGGGCGGATATGGACACCGTGGAAGTGAAGCAAGAACTGGATGTGGACGCTTCTTACATGGAGGACTGCGCACCAAAGAAGAAGAAGAAAAAGAAAAAAAGCAAAACAGATGATGACTAAATGTCATCGACTCAAACTGAACCGTGATTCTTTATGTTTTTTTTTTTGGGGGGGGGCATACATGCAGTTGAGTCTGAGTCACAGGTAGGGTGCAGTCCCGACTGGTTGCCAGCTAATCTGTGAGTTTGCACAAAGACAAACAAGCGTTCACTCACATTCATATTTTGGGATGAGGGAGGAACAACACATCCAAGCAAGAGAAGAACAGGCAAACTTCACTCGGGATTTGAACTTAGAGCCTCTTGACTGCAAGGCACACACATTTACCAGCAGTTGTCTGTGCTTACTGAAAAGAAATGTTACTTAAAAGTGTGCTATCGTTACACGTCTGTGTCTTTATTTCTTCTTTAAATGTGTCAGTTTTAAACATCTGGTGGTTTTATGAAATATAAGTACCACATTGAGTTTGCCTCAATCAGATAAAATCTTTTAAGTTCGCATTGTTTCTTAAATTTGTTTTTGCTGTACCATTAAGGTACTTTTGTAGAAGTCTTTATTAACGCCTGTGTGGCATTCGATTAAAAAACTTGTGTATTTTTTCCCTCGGTTAAGATATTAAAAATCAACTAAAATTGTTGGTAATCAAGTAAGAAAAAAAATGTTTTTTATGCTAATTTAATTAAAAAAAATATCTTAGTTGAGATATTAAAAGACGAACAGATAAAACGTGAGTTTTAAATATCTAATTAGCATTGAAATCTCGCCTGAACAACAGAAACTGATATTGTCAGGTTCATGGATTAAACGTGGTTCAAAATCCAATGAGGAAAAAAACTTCTTTTATATAATTTTTCCATTAGTCTTACTCGATAATTGGTTTGTGATTGGGGGCTGCTCCGTGGAGCAGTGAATAGCACTCCGCCTCACAGATCAAAGGTCCCGGCTCAAATCCACCTGTGTGGAGTTTGCATGTTCTCCCCGAGCCCGCGTGGGTTCTCTCCGGGCACTCGGTTTCCTCCCACTGATTTGGATTTTATGGACGTACGGGTCTTCTTTTCACTGTTGCTCTCGACCGAAGCGCAATGAGGAAAACGCATTATTCTTCTATGTTGAGACGTTGACATTGGGCATAAAAATAAATGCATTTTGGTGGCGATTGATTGCAATTTTCTTTCGAAAGCAACATTACATTTTACGACTGTACGCTCACTCTTTAAAAGAGTTCAACCTCATTTAGCGAATCTTTTCACATGCGTGTCCTAGTATGGCCACGAGATGACGCTACTCTCCCAGTTTTCCTCAAGGCGTCGCTTAAGCTTCACAGCTCGCAATCTTATGGTTTAATGTCACGAAACCAAATGTTTTGTTGACTTCGTCTTTTGATGTTTTCGAAGGACAATCCAAGTCACTGTGACAGTCGTGTGTTTTCAAGTGTTTACCGGACATCAGGTCTCTGGATCCCCTTTCGGCTTCTTGGTCGTCCTTATGTGGCTGCTGCTCTGCACCAGAGTGTGGTCCTGACTCCTAATGAGCACCAAGCATCTGCTAATGTGGAGACGAAGAAAAAAAAACAAACAACAACAACAAATCTCACCCTTAAAACGACACAACTCACACAGTCCGAAGACAGGTCAGCAACATCTTATTGGTAAAAATGTCTCTTACCTCTTTACAATATCTCGTTCATAATGTGTTTTCATCATATTTTTCCCTACTAACGACATCGAGCTAATGTCTGTCTATTCAATGCTATGCTAGCAGCTAAAAAGACACACAAAAAAAGTTTTTTAAAAAATCGTCCATTTGGCTTTACAAAGGTTTTTTTTTTTTTTGCCCATTTCCTTAAAATAAGGAATTAATTTGGATATGGTATAAGTTATCTTTTGTGTCTTAGCAATGTCAAATTTATTAGACAAATCTATCATAGGTAGACCCATGAAAAGTTTCAAAAGGCCATTCCTAAAATGTTATAGGATATCTGCAATTTTTGTTCAAGAAAGACATTTTCAAGTCACTTTTGACCAGGGCCCCTTCAAAAACAAACTTGATTTTTAAAAAGAGCATACTCATCTATAAGTAAATTCACAAAAAGTCTCTAGCAGCCCTACTTGAAATGACATAGGAAGTTAACCATTTTGGTTCAAAGTAATCATTTTTAAGTTATTTTGACCATTTACCGGCATCCTTTAAAGACAAACTAGAGATAAGAAAAAGTCCTCAAAATCAATTTACTGTATCATTTTTCATGTTCTAAATTTCTCATAGATTTTGAAAACCCAACCCTTGAAACCGATTTGATCCCCCCCCAAAGAAGTCTCAGAAGAGGTCTGTCATTTTGGTTCGGTGGCCATTCTATGTCCATTCGAACTTTTTCCTAAAGCAAACCTACACATTTGACGCTAATGTTCTAGGCAGAAAAAAATAACACTCATTTTTGAATGATTTGAAGCAATGATGCGGCAGAAAAGTTTGACGAGTTCATAAATTCATATTGACGGGAGCGATTGTTTGATTGTAGCCCTCTTTTTGGCTGTGAGGCGTCAGATTGTGCGTTTTTGTGTTGCGTGTATGTCAAGGAGGATGAATAATACATGCTGTTTGGAAGTTTGGTTGCGACGTGTTCAGACTGCTGAGCGGATGCTGAGGCCTTTGCTGGGCTCAGCTGATGCTTCTGATGGGATGCAAGGGGGGTGTAATGGCGAGAAGGTTTGGGGGGGTCATTATAGAGGTAATGAATTGGGAGAGCCAACCCCCTCTCTTCAAGCCTTCCTCCCTTCCCCCATCTCCCATTCCTCCCTCTCACTTTCCTTTATTTCCATACAGCGTTGCACATTGCTCCAGCTAGCCTGCGGCAACGGGAGCGTTGCTATGGCAACTGGGACCTGTCAAGGACCAGTGTGATGGTGAGAAAGATGGGTTGGGGGGGTCATCAATGTCTTACACCCTCCTATTTTGACCAAAAATCAATTTATGGTGGATGAGTATGAGCAGGAATGAACACAAACTTGTTCTTTTTACTGTTTCGTACACGACGCAAGATACATACAGTAGTCTGTTTGTGTGTGCGTGTTTGTGCGTGAGACTGCGGCAGACATCAATAGCCGATTCCTGCTGCAGCAGCGACTTGATGGCCTACTAATGTTGGGCCTCCCCCCTCGCCCACCTCTTTACGTCTGCACTCCCTCCATCCCACTCACTTACTGACTGTAATTAATATGGCCAGACCACCAGTACACGCTCCAACTCACAAACACACACACTCACACACAAAGAGGTGTCAATTATGTGATGTTGATGTCACTCACACAAGATCATCATGATTTTTTTTTTTTTCTCAAACGAGACATTTTAAGGCTAACAGTATAGAAGATACTGTATAATAGATGTGGACTGGAAGTGGGGTGAAAAAAATGTAGTTAGGGCCAGGATCTGGATCTACAAAGGTCTACTACTATTGACCAGGATGAGGTTCAGGACAGGAATTAAGACAACGCTGAAGAGCAGGACTTATGAAATTGTTTAGGAAAAAGCTGTGGACGGGGAAATGGAGCAGGATGAGGTTTCAAACAGGAAGCAAGACAAGGATGAGGAACAAGATGAAGGAATGGATATACTGTAGACAAGGAAAGTACCATCATAAAGTTTCAGATCGGAATCAAGACATGGATGAGGAACAGGAAAGGAAAATGGATCATGAACGTGTATCAAGAGGAGAACATGCACAAGGAAATGGAAGTGGACCAAATGAGGATAAAGTTCAGGACCAAGAAAGAGAGAACACTCATGAAAATGACTAGATTGAAGACCATGACCAGGATGAGGGCCCTGCCTGGGAAATTGACCAAATGAGGATCAGAACAAGAAATGCTACAGAATTGGAACATTCAGGGAGACTAAGAACAAGACAAGAACAATTAAATTTACCACTATCTGAATGAGAATTGGGGATAGGAAGTTCTCTAGAATCAGGAAACAGAATTGAACTAGGACTAGCAAACTGAAACTACACAATGCTCAAGTACAGGAGCAGGAGGAGAATTAGGGGTACCTTGACGATCAGACAGTAGATGAGCTTCAGGACCAGGATTTGGATTAAAGACCAGAGCCAGGTTAAAGATCAGAACTGATCCGAAATCTGAACACAATT
The DNA here is from genome assembly GCF_059441005.1 of Hippichthys cyanospilos. Classification (NCBI taxonomy): domain Eukaryota; kingdom Metazoa; phylum Chordata; class Actinopteri; order Syngnathiformes; family Syngnathidae; genus Hippichthys; species Hippichthys cyanospilos. The sequence goes on along the minus strand of NC_142379.1, from coordinate 12,352,809 downwards.
TCTGGATCAGGACCAGGAAAGTTACCCAGATCTGGATATGGATGAGGATCTGAACTATGTCGTTAGATAGGGGCCATTTCAGGCCCAGTTTAAAAAACTAATTCCAGGACCAGGTCCTGAGCTACATCCCAGGATAGGACTGGAAAACTCACCCAAATCAATAACTAGATGCAAATCAGAATTCGAGTTGAACCAAGACCAGTGCCAGGATCAGAAACAAGACTAGGACCAGGATGAGGATCAGGAGCGTCTGGAGACAGACTTTGGAGTCCGTATGCAAAAAGAAGTGTGCAAGGTCTTGATGATTTGTGATTGGCTACATACATAAAATGTGTTGCCAGGCTGTGTGCGTGCGTGTGTGTGTGTGTGTATGATCAGTCAAGAGTGACATATGTTCTCTAAACAGCTCTCTTTGCAGCTTGCTGCAGTTGCCATGGAAACAACATCACCTCTCCCCATTGTGTGGACCTCTCTCATTCTGTATGTGTGCGTGTGTGTGTGTGTGTGTGTGTGTGTCCTTCATGTGTCCTTCATGGCAAACAAGACTGAACATTCTTTATTTTTCTTGCTGCCTCCTGACAGTTGAGGATGAAGATAGAAGGGTGTTGCGGGTTGATGGTTAAACAAGGTCTTTTCATCATGCATGTTTTTTTTTTTTTTTTTTTATGTATTGCGTTTGAAAAAGAACTCATTTCAAGAAGAACTTTGGTTTTGGCCACGTCAACTTAACTGATTATTTTTCCCAGTCTTATTTAGACCCTCCTCAATCACAACACACAAATGAAAACAAACAAAAAAGTATAAATATATTGCGCTGATATTGCTTCTCATCTCATGCACATTCATAGTGTTTTTTGTTTTGTTTTTTTTCTATTTCAGGATTCATTTAAGGCAGGGATGGACCAGATCCCAGTGTTTATTTTCCTAGTCACGTTTGTAAGTTTTATCTGGTAGTCGAAATGTAATGACAATGGCGATTTCCCGAATTTAAAATTGACGCAATATTGTAAACAAAGTAAAAATAAATAAATAAATAAATAAATGTTCTGCATGTCTTCTGCCATCTTCTAGTGAAATATGAAATGGTTAACGTTTACTTTTTTTTTTATTTTTAATTTTGAACTGTGGTCAACTGCGCTGATGGTGCACACGATTAATTTTATGCCAGAAGCGACAGGCCAGTGCAAATTTCAATACGAGCCGCATTTGGCCCCCGGGACGAACTTTTGATACCCATAGTTTACGGTTTATTCCTAGTCTATAGTAGTCTATAGTCTAGTCTATAGTCTATTTTTTGTTTAAATCAAATCCTGTTTTTGTTTTTTCCGTGTAAGGTTTTGTCTTAGTCCTTTCTAGGTTCATTCTGATTTTGTTTTTTTAGTGAAGTTTTGAGTCCTCTTTTAGCCTGTCTTTTAGCCTTTGTCCTCAATTCACAGTTTTATCCGAACTCTATTAATTCTGTCTAACACTTACTCCATTTTATGTTTGGTCTGAGTTTTGTCTCAGGTTTTGTCTATTTTATGTTTGGCCCTCAAAGATTGTCTTCGCTCTGTCAAGCATTTAATCCTGGTGTTGTTGTAGGTGGCGTTTTTTTTGTTGTTTTATTACTGCTTTTGGTTTATTATGTATTTTTTGTTTGGGATGCCTTAGCTTTAGTCTTGTCTTTCGATTACTTTGTTTTTTGTTTTGCTCAATTACTGCTTCGTTTTGTGTGTTTTAGATTTGATACCAGTTCTAGCTTAGCTTTAGTTTGCGTCAGATTTCATCCCCGTCCTTTACGTTTTGTGTTGCATATAGTGCTTGTTTAATGCTAGCACTAAATTAATTCAATTTTGCCCATTTGATCTGTACTATTTTTTATGTTTTGTCTTTGTCCAGTCTTAGGTCTATTATATTTGATCTTTTTAGGTCTATTATATCGGATTCACCCATTTTATATTGTAGTCCCTTTTTAAGTTTTGTCCACTTCACATTTTGTGCTACTCTTGTCTAAAGGTTCGGGTTAGGCTTAGGGTCTAGTTTATTTTAGGTTTTGTCATAGTTCTGTCCTGCCCTGGGTTTAGTCTGTCTTAAGTCCTGTGTCATGTTTAGCGTAGCTTAATTTACTTACTGTATTGCTAATGCTCTTTTATTGGATTCATGGGACTTTTTAATGTTATTCTTGAGGAGCCCGCATGTTGCACATGCAGTGAGCCACTGAAGGGGGCGCCATTGAGAACCTAAACCAGTGGTGTTCAAACTGGCCTGTACCCTGCCACCGATTTTTTTCGTGGCCTGCGGCTTACACGTTATTAAAAATAACAAGGCTAGTGAAGAGAAAAGAGAAAAAAGTTGTTTACTGTAGAGCTTCATGCAAAGATAATGTTGTAGAAGTTGTATTTTAAACAATGTGGCGAATAGAAAATTTGTCAGGCTCCAATTAGTAAGCCCCCTGTTTTTAAAAAGGTAATCTGTCCACAGTTTGTTCTTGTTCTGGTTCTGAATGTACAGATGGAATTTTTTAATGAAGGGGTGTATCTAAGTCCCGAAGGATTCAGTGGCATTGGACACCCAAAAGTTCCTAAATCAATTGCCACATCAGTATTCTGTAGCAGTTTTATTAATTAACTCCAAAATATAAATAGTATGTAATTACTTCCTTGACCGATTACCCCCCCAAACAAAAACGTTTGGTCACCACTGAACCAAAGCATATACAGTACCTTACCTTCTTTTAGCACTTCCTGTTGGCTGCTACTGTTGGTTGTCCACATGAAGCACCCATTGGATTTTTTTTTTTTTTATTACAACAAACGTTTATTTGTACACCACAAATCACAAACATTCTCATCAATTTTATTTTTTATTTTACACAAGTTTAAGATCACTTTGTGAGCTTCTGTTTAAGCTGCCATTACTATATTGATTTTGTTTACAAAGGCCACTTATCTGAGTTTAATATAAACTATTGCTTTTTTATATTATATTAAATGATCAACATAGTGCTTTGTAGAAAGTGCTACCCGCGCACACGCAGAGTGCTTTTTTTTAATGATTGTATCAGAATTTCTAGTATTTGTGTATTTTTGGCAGGCAGCACAAAAGTCAAATGGTTATATTCATGCTTCCCGGTTTTTAGGTTCAGAGTTCGTCCTTCCTGTGTGCATTGTCCATGTTGTTTGTCCCTGCATGAAATTTTTCTTGCTAGCTTCACCAAATTCTTGTAATTGTCTATTGGTGTGAGTGGGAATTCTTGACTAATATGCGACTGGGATAGACCCCATTTTTTTGCAACGTCACCACATTTCTAACACGTTAGATTAATCCACTTTTCGAGGCAATTTATAGGCAGTCCGTTGAGCCTATCGTTGTCCTCCCCTAATGGTCTATTCTTAGCTAGCTTCTCAAAGGTTGGAGTCCAATCAATTTGCCTTCTCCTGTCCCCAAGCGGCTAATAGCGCTAGCAGCTGCTGGCCTGCCGTTGACAAAGACGGATAAGCCCATGTAAAGGAAGCGTTTGTATGTTTGGAAAGACGAGGCTTTAAGCTAAAGATAGTTTCCTACAGCTTTGGGGTTGACATCTGAGCGCTCCACTTTGGTGACACGGCGTTTGCTCTGATGCGTCAGAAATGTAATTTCCTGATATTAGCAATTGGACTCTGTATTAAATTATCTATTTTGTGTTTTTCCGTGTTAGCGTCACAGCTGAGCTTACTTGGTGATTACAAACAGGGTTCATGCTCAACTGGGTGCCAGTTAATGTAAGGGAATATACAGATGACAACAATAAATAAATAAATAAAATGAATTTAACATGCATGTTTTTGATAGCCAGAGTACCAGCAGATTCAAACACAGGATTTGACTGTGAGCAAGACGTAGCTAACCTCTATTCAACTGTGGTACTCCTGGATTAAATGGAACTCTTATTATGAATATGACTTTAAATACGCATCGTTACACTTTCAGAATCAAGAAGACACCAATTCAATAAGTGGAAACCGCTCCCGTGATACTACTGCATACGTGCTTCCTGGAAAAATGCCAGGAGCAGTTTTTGGAAAGATCAAAATATGACCATGTTTTGTACCTCACAGTGAGTATCAGTGGAAGATTGTCTCTTTCTTTGGCTTTTTATGTGACACCTCTTCAAAATATTGAAAATGGTCTGGTGTAAGACTGTTTTATTGCTTTTACATTTTACTATCACCAGTGTTCTGCTTGAGGTTCCATTGTATTTGTGGTGGGACAACAAAGAGTATAATCAATGTTTTAATGATAGTGTCTATATCTAGTATTGTTGGTTATTACTCTCTATTTAAAAATATGTTTAATGATAAGGCATGTATTAGATTTTTGTGGTACAATTGCCATACCATACAATCAGAATCATTTCCAATGCAACTTTATTTGAGTGTTAAACAAGCAGTGTTAGACTGGTGTGCTTTAATTAACACAAAATGCATGTTTTTGTTATTATCTCATCTTGTAGAAGCGTAGAGCTGTGGTTCTCAAATGAGGGTATGTGAAGGCACGAAAAGGGATATACAAGATCTTTATAGCATGTCTACAGGAATCAACTAATCTAATTTAAGGCTTTTGAATGTTGTGACATGAATAGTACACTTTCTAGATGAATTAGAGTGAAATAATTGGAACATAAAGCTACTTATTGCTAAATTGTTGTAGTGACTCATTTGCAAAACACAGTATGCCTTCATTTTGGTAAATTTTGTATGAATAGGATTTGTCATTAGTGACAATTTTCACACGACTTTCACACACTCTTATCTACAAGAGTTGCTGAATAGAATACAACCTGAGATACCCCAACAAAGTGTATCAAATCTGATGGCACAACTCTCTCAAGCTTTTTTTTTTTTTTTTAAACTCTAAAATTGCTTTGCCATGGTTTGATGTTGAATTGGCTGAGAAACATCTCAGCGGGTGCATCATTGAAAAATAGTTGGGAATAGTGATGAGTTAATGAGGCCTGTATCATATTGACACATGGGGAAACTGTAATGATATCGTGTTGGGTCTGTGCCACTTCTAACGAACGTTATAGATCTTACTGGAATCGCACCCATCCTAAAATATTATTTATGCTTGTAAGTTATCTTTTATTATTTGTAGTTTAATCCAAGTTATCTATGAAAAATACAGTCAATAAATAATATGAACGTGACAAAGTGAAAATAAAGAGTGAAAGTGTCATTGTGAACTCATGTTGCTAAAGTAGGATACTAGTCTTTACAATATGGAAAGCTTTGTATTCGTATAAAAATCCAGTGTTTTGGCTGGAAAATTCTTCCTTTTTTTAAAAAGCTATATGTATTAAATAATATAGCTGATTAATCATATCAGCTACTTTTTTAGGACACTTTTGATAGCAACCTTCATGTGTGGCAAAACGTGATGGTTTATAATATATATTTTTAATTGCTTCATCCAATGCATGGAAAAATATACACATAAAAAAACCCTCAATACATAAATTGATAAACTTAGTGGAAATGACTGCTCTGGAAATCGAACCCACAGTGCGTTTGAATGTAAGATTGAATATGCAGCGCACTAACCATTGAGCTAAACGTCCTCGCACCGGCCACCATGGCATGCAGCGATCTAAAGGCACGACAAGAGAAACCAAAGCCGACAAATGTCTTATTTGCCAAAATGACATCAAAATGTTCCCAGTGACTCTAGTGAGGATGAGCAGCAATAGAAAATGGATAGACTGTCCCATAAGCTAGAAGCCTTTCTTCTTTTGGGATCCCTATTTTACTCACTTGAAGGGAATAATTGAACGATCTGTAATTCATTAAAGTGACAATATGTAAGATTTAGACCGTTTTTCGTTAAATATGACTGACTATATTAAATTACTATACATTTCTAAAACTTGCAAATAAATATGTTCTTAAAGACCAACAGTATGTTTTAAATATAATCCTAGATCTAGTTACCATTCAATTATACTAACATAGGGGTGGCATTCCACCGGAGGTTGCCATGTCCTACGGGCAGGAGGAGGAGGAGTGTGTATTGCTGCTTTTACCCTAATGCCCCTAAAGCTCCCACGGGCGCATGCAAAAAATTACAATACTCCCTTTAAGCAAAGACACAGTGATACGGTAGGTGCATCTGTCACGTGATCCAACATAATCGGCTGTATCTTTTTTTTTTTTCTTTTCTTAAAGCGATACACACACGTGCGACATGCGCATTGGTGTTACCGGACTCATCACTATTGAGAACCACTGATCTCGAGAGCCCTTATTTCAAGACCTTTTAGAATTTTTTTACAACGCATTTTGACCTGGTTTTTGGTTAGCTCTAACCTAAGGCGATCTCATAAAGATCAAAACTTCCCGCCACACATTCAACCAATGAGCTGCGCAGCTAGCTGCATTCATGTCCACCAAGGGTGCATACAATCAGACAAAAATTTTGCAAGAATTTGGAATGTGTGTTTGACATGTTTACCCTTGCTGTGACCTTGACCTTTCAGCTAAGTCTTGATGCTTCGGTACATCCAAAGCTTTAAAGTCAAAGAACCTACGTGGAGAAGATCCAATGTTTTGGTGGCAATTTATACACGTCAGACACCGAAAAGCAAGTGTTGTCCACATCTGCAACAAAAATGGCGTCCCCTTCATCTTCATGGACAACAAGCTCGATAAGGATGTGTAGTTTAGTACAAAACGCTATTCGCTAAAATGTTGAATACTGAAACGGTCTAAGCATGTGGTTACACTCTACGAGCGCGCCTTGTCACCGGAGGAGCTTCTTTATCTGGCGGATGAAGAGGAAGGAGGAAGAGTGTGGGAGGAGGAAAGTGGCGGGAGGTTGGTCGGACCATGCTGTGAATGAGGACTCAGTTTCCCAGGAGGCTTCGCGACAACCGCCGGAAAGAAGCCGCTCGGGCCGATGGCATGGAGAAGAGGCGGAGGCGCCCGCAGGAACCCGGCGTGTTGTGGAGTCATGGCGGATGTGGCGGTGTTGGCTGATCAGATGGCTCTTGTGCACAGGAGGATTGTGGATAGATGGATATGTCAAAAGGACAGACGGACGGACCCTTCCGGACTGATGCGTTACGGCCGGGCCGAGCCCCCAACGAGACCGCCTCCGCTCCACTTACCTGTGGTCACATGACTAAAGATGCGACTTTGCTTCAACGGTTTATTGGACCATGTACAAATCAACAAAACTTGACAGCTTTGCATGGTCACACATTAGCATTCATTGGTCCACGAGCGGTCGCTGGACGGACGTCACAGAAAAGGGTACCTTCATCATCATCATCGTCATCGTCCAGCCCCGCGGTTTCATTGCACACCCTCACAATCACATGCAATGGTTTGAACACAAAAAGTACATGAGCTCACGTCACAGACAAAGTAAGCGGATAAGTTCATGGTCGGTCGACAAAGAAGCGTCCGCTCGCTTCCTCTGTCTCTTGACATTCTTTCCACAGCGTTGTTGGTCTTGTTTTGGGTTGTAAACATTAAGTTAGTAGCGTTTCTCTGCGGAGAATCTTAGCTATCAATTGACGGCTGGTTCTGAGAAAAGGAAGGGCCTTTGGGCTTCGTCGGGAGGAGACGCGCTAATATCGCTTTTAACGAACTACGATGACACCCTGAGAATAGGCAGAATGCCTTTGACTTTGTCTTCCTTCCTCCAGGCCTCTACCGGCGGCTGGTTGCCGTGCAACTGACTCCGTTGCAGTTGGTATGGAAACGGGTTAAGGTGGACCTCTAGAGGAAGTTGCGCCACGTACACGAGTATGAACGCTATAGTCTGCAGCTCCGGGGGAGGACAACGCTGAACCCTGACACCTTTCCACCAAGCAGTTTAGTTTCCACTTTGGAAGAGAACGCTGTTTTGCCTTTGTAGGTAGGATCACCTTACGTGAATGTTCTTACACAAGTCACGTTGATGGGGAGCAGGGGAGCCCGTACTTCAACATACTTAGGCATCCTCATGAGGTGTTTACAGTCACGCTGAGAGACAAAAAGTCAGTCCGGCATGTCATGGAGGGTTTCCCCTGCCCCTGAACACCTCACCACAGAGATGACTAGGAAGCATCCCAAACAAAACCTGATCCAGATGTCCATGGTCTTAACCCTCGGAAGGAGCCTAATTGCAGTTGCCTAATTTTGGTCTGTCCCGCCGTCTACATTTTCTTGGATACGTTCTAGAACACCTCTCTTTTGTTTTGGTCAAGTATTAATGCTGGCACGCACACCATGGTACAAACGAACAACTGTATCATTTGAAGAAAGTGCAGACAAACTCTTGTATGTTTTTTTTTTTCCCAACTTTGTCAATGCGCTAAAATATAAGTCATTTCAGGTGGAGTTGATTTCCTATATGCCGTGAACAGCAGGGGTCACGTGGTACTCCAGTCTCGCTCATTGTTATTCTTGGGACATGCATAGCTTGTACTCGTACACTGCTTAGTGGAAACGCTGTCAAAATGTCGCAGCATGTAATCTTGCCAAGAGTTTGCATTAACTGATACCTTGAAAGACAATAAATCAAACTGAAGGACATTATTGTCCTTCTGGGTACTCGACCAGGCCAATTGTCGTCCTCGAATAGATATACTTTTGAGTGTCATAGATTGAGCTGATTGTTTTTCGTCAAATGTTAATGGTCCATCAAAGGGCATACTATGTTTATAGGTGATTGGTAAAGCGATTGTTGCACTTTGAGGCATGAGCAGTAGATTGCTGTCCTTTAAAGCACATACTGTACGTAGAGCATTGCCCTTAAAAAGATGAAAAAGTGATTTTTATCCTCAAAGGGACTCTAAACGATTGTTGTCCGAGACACGCATCAAGCTAATTGCTGTCCTTTAAAGGGCCGTATGCATGTTCTTACCCAGGCCTGCAGACGCGTGAGCGCATATGGTGCCACTAGTAGTACAGTAGTATGTTATCATGGAGAACATCGCATGGTGTGCAGCAGCAGCAGCAGTGGAGGAGGACAGTGATTGGTTGATTTTGGTTTGGTCAAGTGACTTGAAAGGTGGTGCGGCGGCGGTGGTTGGTTGGTTGGTGGTGGGTGGCGGGTTTCGGGGGCGGGGTTATGGACAGTCAGCTGAGTCAGATCACATGATGGTCACATGGTTGGCAGCTATAACGATGTCAGGAACTTCCATGAAGAGATATGGAAGCCTGACTGGTTTTAGCTTGTTGGTGGACATTGGACACGACAACCCCCCCACCACCCACCATTCATCCATCCTTCCATCTAACCCGCCCTACTTACACACACACATACACACACGCACACACACACACGCTCAGCCCCTGATGTGTTAAAGTGTGATGATGCAGAGTGTGGTGGAAGGTGAAGAATAAGACAACAGAAGACAGGTGATGCTAAAATGAACATTTATAATGACTGCTGTTGCTGTGGCAAAATAAGAATCCTTAGAAAATGACCTCATATCATATAATAATAATAATAGTAGTTATTATTATTAATATTATTATTAGCACTAGATGGCCTTCACTTCACTGGTAATCCACAAGTCAACAAACACAAAATCACTAGGTTTTTTTTTTTTTTGTCTCTTTACAAACACAATGCTACAGTTACATTTAATATTCAATACTTTTTTTTTTAAACGTCAGCTCATCAACGGTGTTAAAAAGCAATCACTACTTGGATACTAAAAAAAAAAAAAAAAAGACAATATTTTCTCTTCTTCCAGTCATTCCCTTTTGACTCTGTTATTTTTAATGAGTTAGGAAATAAATAGCTCGTGTGTGTTTGTATGTGTGTGGAAATGGGGCGACGGGCAGCATAAAATTAGGGGGTGGAAGTCAGAGAGAGCCATGCGGTGAAATGACCAATTATCATCATCACTGGTGGCGTCATTAATACTTTTGATCATGTGATGGTGTGGAGGAGGCGGATATGTGCTGATGGCTGGCTGGAAACCCGACTGTATTGCACAAAGTTAGCAGCGCCGCGAGCCAGCGAAAAAAGCAAACGAGTGAATGTGATATGTCTGACGGGGGACTCACTAAACGGGGGGCGAATACAGCAGCTACGACAAACACGACTAACAAGAGCACAGCTAAAGTCTTTATGCTGCCCCGCCCTGTACAAAAAAAAGATTATTTACAATGACAACAAAAAGGTGAAGAAACAACTTTTTTTTGTTTAAATTCCCTTTTTTTTTTGTCCCCGATGATGAGCCACAAAGTACAGAGCCCCAAACATGACCAGGGGGGAAATGTTTTAATCATAACCTATATGTGGATATCACGTGGACACAAAATATAAATTAATTTGTGGCTACAAAGTACACATAATGTGGGTGTGAGAAGAGTCACTTTTAAGAAATCCATATTTTAGTGGTCACATTTTATTTTTTTTTGTTCAGTTAGTATTCCGTGTCCATGAAATACAGTACTATGTATACCGTGCAAAATGCAAACGCGTAGTACTATCACCACAGGTTATCTTGTATACTAAATTTGTATTTTGTGACCACGTAATATTTCATGGCCAAGTTTTTATTTCATGCACACACATCTGTCCTGTGACCTCAGTTAAGTATTTTGTGGCCAGAAATTCCTATTTTGTGACCACAATTATCACATGGTTATAAATTGGTACAGTATTTAGCGGCCACAATGTAGGATTTTGTGAGCACGATTTAGTATTTGGATACTTTAGATAAGTATTTCATGTGTACAATTTAGTATTTCATGGCCACAATTTAGTCATCTGTGGTCACAAATGAGCATTTTGTGCCCCCTTTATGTTGCTAGCCAAGAGTCATTGTTCCTGCCATGTCATTTCTGGGGCTCTGTAACAAAAGAAATAAACCAAGGGAAAAAAAAGAATCATATCAGCGAGCATTGCACAGTCTCACAGAGGTTTTTTTGGACTTATGGAATGGAGAGTTACTGTCCTGACAGCTGGAGATGAACACAGGAGGAGGAAGAGGAGGAGGAGGAAGATCAATAATAAAGTTCATGAGCGAGCGAGCGAGCAAGGGGTGGTGGCGAGGTGGAGGAGGAGGAGGAGGGGGTGAAAACCGGCTCCAAAAACATCTTCGTCGTTAGAAAAAAATGGAGAGTTTTCAATCTCTTTTTTTTTTGTCAACAAATGGAGCAAGAGAGGAGACAGAGAGAAAGGGTGAGGAAGGGGTGACAGGTGCCCCCCGACACTATGGCACACAATCAAATGAGGAGCTCCACTGCTGAAGAACAACATGACAAGAGTTAGGAAGCAGCTGGCCGGGATGGGCGGGCGGCTCCTTGGCCAGACCCGGGGACGGACGGAGGAGGGGTTATTCCTGCTGAAGGAGGTGGTGGTGGTGCAAGGGTGGTAGGGGTGGTGGTGGTAAAGGGGGTGGGGGGTGTCATCATGTGATGAAGGGGGGCGGAGCATGCTGGCTTCACGGGCTGTCCCGACACGAGAGCAACGCGAAGCTCGGAATGATCAGCGGCACCCTTTGTGGGGACCGGTGAGGGGTGTGTCTGGGGGCGTCCTCTGGAAGTTTGGCACTGGTGATGGGGAAGAGGAGCAACGGGTGTGTGTGTGTGTGTGTGTGTGGGCAGTGAAGTGCAGAAAAAGAGGGCATGAATGAAGGCCCTTTCACACCAACTTTTCACTTTGTTATCTCCCCTCGTTTTCCTGCGTGAAAACTAGCAATACAAACTGGAGTGCCAAAGTGGATATGCACATTTCTCTGCTGCAACTGTTGTGCCAATTTCCTCCTTTCACACTGCTTAGCAACGCCGTATTCCACTTCCCGGTGTGAAAAGTATGTGAAAGGTAAAGATGCAAAGTAAAAGACAAGCTGCGAATTTGATGACTTCCGACACGGCTTTTAGACCCTTTCACACTGCCAGTCCAACCTGCCTTTTTCAAGTTTTTACCCAACAGTGTAAAAAGGTACACGCAACAGTGTAAAAAGGTACACGCAATGGTGGTATTGGAAGGTGACTTCAAAATGTGTTGGCTTCTGACAAATAGAGGCGTTACAAAGGCAGGACAGCGGCAAATGACAAAATCCGAATAAAAAGTATCCCCTTTCACATAGCTAATCAAAGCCAGCGTTTCCCAACTTGCTAAAGTGCGAAAGGTATCGCCGCGGAAAGTTGTTAATCTCAAGGTGCAAAATTTGATGGCTTCATAAATAGTATCAGAGGCAGGATAGTGATAGATGTTTTACTCTAATGTCCCTGATGTAGAATAGATACTCCTTTGACACTCAAAATTTGCCTTCATGCCACCTGAGTGCAAGAGGACAGCAAAAAAATTTGAAGAAAATGAAGAAATTGTTGCGAAAACTTTGTGTGAAAGGGGCTTATCTTTGTTTTGGGTGTAAATACGCTACACTCACACACACAAACACACACACATCGATAAATGGCTTCTTGTTGTCAGTCTACACAAGCGATTAAAATAAACCACAGAAGAAGAAAGAACAGGAAACAGTGATATGACAAATGCAGTCGACACTTGCTGGTGTTTCAAAGTGGTAGTTTTGAAAGGGGTGATAGGTGAGTGGGGGCGCATGGGGGCAGACAAGGGTCTTATAATGTATGGTGTAAGTAGAAAGTAGAAGAACGTAAACGTTTTTTTTTTTTTTTTTCCCGAAACATCTAGTCAGTAAACATCTAGTTAGCGTTAGCATATTAGCATGCTAGCGACAAGGTGTAGCAAGCGACTGTTGCTGGGCGCTCGGGTGAAAAAAAAAGAAGAAAAAACAGCGTGGATGGACCATACACCACACAAATCCTGGCTAGTGCTGCCAGATCCCTTAGCCACTTGCCATATGACAATCAGTGCAAATGTCTTTTGTTCAGATATGACAGGAAAGGGATCGCAACTTAAATACTGCTTTGAGGATAAACGTCTTGCATTTTATTGATTCCAAACATTTTCTGTGGAGTTTTTTTCAATGCTCTCTAAACTGTGAAAGCTAACAACACAGAATTGAGGTTCAAATCAACCCGCTAATTTTCCAGTTTCAGCGGTAATGTCATCTGCATTTGTTCTTGTAGCTTGTTTTGGGCAAATGCAATTTGAAATTTACTGCGCCTGGAATACTGATTTATGTAAAAAAGCATAGAGTGAAAAAGAAAGCACAGGGCATGTGCACGTCAGCATCCATGTTAGCAAACTAAGTGCACAGGTAAAAGAAAAAAAAAACATGATTTGGGACTTTTGTTTTTTTTTTGTCGGGTTTTGTTCGGATGCTACGTTAATGATGAACGACAGTCTAAAATGTGTTTTTTTTTTCATGTTATGTGTTTTTTTTTCTGTCCACAATTGACGTCATGCAATATATACGTGCAAAAAGGTTAACATCTATTCCCACAAAATACATCTTCACTAGAAAAGGTTTAAGAATGCTATGGAGTCACATTATTTTTCCAGCGTGGTAATGCTAAGCTATCGCTATGTTTTATTGATGCCCTCTACGGTTGCATTGTGGGAGCGTCCAGGCTAACACTGATGAAGCGCTTCCCTGCTTTTTGATAAAAAGGATATAGAATATGCTTCATTCGTTTGGCACTTTTTCACATTTTACCTGGTATAAAAAAAGTACTGTACGTCTGCGATATCAAATGAAAAAATTTTGGCACAGCTTTCAACTACTTACAAGTTTGAGAAGGACATGTTTTTGTTAAACTCGCGCTCGATATGTTTTTTTGTTTGTTTGTTTTTCGGTATTTCTTAGCAGCAGCATTTCCCGCTAATACAAAAACAATGAAACAACCAAACTACGATCGGAAAAGCGTTGCAACGGGAAAACGGACGGGACGAGACAACACGTATCACTTGCTGCTTATCATCAAATCAAGAAGAAGAAGAAGGAGAAGGATAACTCCCCGCTGTGGACGTACAACACTGCCCCCACAGGAAGTCCACAATGCTGCATGCTAATGTGTTAAAAATGTTATTCTAGCCACCACTTGGCGAGTGAACTCCCCACTATCTGCAAATAGTTGACAGCCTTGCAGCTCCCCAAAACGTTTATAATTATCTAAAAGTTGCCACAAGAAGTGAAAAAAGACCTGTTTTGTCTAAATGAAAGCCTCAGGTTACTTCAACGTAGTTCAGAGGCAAAGCACTATTTGAGTGTACGTGAATCTCCCCAAACCTCTTCAACGTAGTTATTTTCTGTCACAACATGTCGCCAAAGCGATACTTTTATTGCTTTGGCCTGAGAACAAAAACTTAGGGTAGGGAAAAAATATCAGCAAATACCCTAACCCCTAACCTGTGAAGATGCAGGGGTTCACCATATCCTTACTTGGTGCAACCAAGCTAGTGGAACCGTCCCGTGGTTGCCATGACAACAACTACAAGCGAGTGGGGCCTTCTGCTCGACTCCTTGGAGATCCTCAGCAGCAGCAGCGCAAGAAGAAGAAGAAGAAAACGACGACGAGAAAGGAGGCATGCATCATGGCCGCCGCCCGTGGAGCGATGTGGTAGGGAGACGTGGGGGAGGCGGCGTCGGGATGGGGGGAGGGGGGTGAGGATGGAGTTAAACATGGAGTAAAGAAGCCTCCTTACCAGAGAGCCTCGCCGGCCCAGCGACGCCTACGAAAGACAAACTACTGAAGAGGAAGGAGAGGAGTCCCCACTCGGGCACGCTCGCCAGGGTGAACGAATCCAACGCACCCCCGCTGCTGACTTTTTACATTCACTTCAATAAGACCTTTTCAAAATGTTTGTAAACAATTGGCGCCAGCGTGCTTCCGGATGGCAGAAAAGCGAATGGCTCCCGCTGAGTTGAACTGACCATGAAAAACCATTTCTCTGAAGGAATCTAAAATAAATGTTTACTGAGGACGATAAAGGGAGTGAATATCAGCAAAAATGTAATGACCAGCCCGCTAGCTAACATTAGCGTTCATTGAGGTAGCCATCTCACCGTTAAAAGCGCATGTCTGTGACATTTAGCCGACCCATGTAATGAAAGTGGCTTCAGGTTTTAGATCAGTACGTGTAACTTTTACATAGAATATGTTGTGACAGGTAATAGGTGTAGTAAATGATCAATTAATATGAAAAAACCCACTGACAACACATCAGTAGGCTAGCGCTAAAATTTTTCATATGGGTCCAAACTCAGCTCAAGTTCCTCAAGACTTCGAAAATCCTGCTTATTGATAAGATGAGCCGCCGAATGCCATTAATATGATGCGTTGGGTCGTCTGCTTGGCAGGTTTCTTGTTTGTGTCTCTCTTTGGTCAGAATCCGGTTCCGCTAGGAGTAATTACTAAAGAATTGAAAAAGAGAGTTTCTTTTGTGTGACATTTTGTTGCTAAATTGTACAACCCAAATTATCTGCTGGTCTTGAAGGATCAAATTACCACTACAAGGCTGGCCGTTTGGGGAATTCTGCTTCAGAAATGACAAAGTGAATGAGTTAGTTTGCTGGTCCCTCACTGATCATATGATATGTCCTAAATTCGTATAGCCACTCCACATTTTCAAACTAGGGAAGGAGCAAAAAACAAAAAAAACCCACACCATCTTTCCAGCCAAAAACACGTTTCGTTCAATCAGCTCTGTCTTCTGCCACCCGGAAAGACGCGCGACGTCATGAGGAAATGTCCTATTGATGAAGGAAAAGTTTGCCCAGCCTCTCCCGGCGCTCCCACCGGACATCCCGTCTTTTCCCAAGGACCGCCGCCGATTGACGACCGGCTCTCCGTATGCCTTCCAACGCGGAATATTCATATATAATAATTGACATTTTATATTCGTTAGTGTTCCCTGCCATACAAAAAAGTCGTCCAGTTGCGTCCCCTCGCTTCACAGTGCATTAAGACAACAATTCAGTGTACTCCGACTGTAAAAAACAGAAAACAACAAAAAACAGCACAAAAGAACACACTAAAAGAGCACGCCAGTAACATCTGCCACCCTCGCCGCTTGTTTTTCAGTAGTTAGTCCCAAGTGCTTTCAGCCAGCAGGGACTCCATTTTATGGGTTAGCGAGCGCCAGGGAGGATAAGCCGGGCCAAGATAAGGGGGAGACGCTAACGAGGTGACCTCTAACATAGGTGGCGCCCCCCCACCCCCCCGGCTTAAATAAGACATATATTACACTAGGTGGCGTTAGCATTCATCTGCAGTCCAAAAACATTAAATTAAAACATTTACATTCAACTCCTCTGAATAAGAATAAATAGTGATGATGTCATCACACTGCGCAGCACGGTAATGCTCGCTACGTGAGGTCATCAACGTGGGACGGAATATTTGGGGCAGGGGAAGGGGAGGGATTTGGGGTCGGAGTGCATTTGTTCTGTCATACGCACACCTTTGCCGTCATGGAACCCTCACGAGGGGGGGCCAAAAGGGGAGAAAAGTGGGAAATTGAACCAAGATAAACCCTGCAGGAGGTGGGTGGGAGGTTGGGGGGCTCCCCTCCCTTCCCCTACTTCCTGTCATTCAGCGTGTCCACAGTACACAAACAAAACAAACATACATCTTAATTTACGCAACAAAAATGAATAAAAAGTCCATAAAGACGTTAAGTAATAAAACTTATTTACATTTTACATGTTTTTTTCGTCATCTCAGTACTTTTTTTTTTTTATCAAGGGGGTAATACTGAGAAGACGATGCAGAGGGTTTAAAAAAAAAGAGGGTGAAAAAAAAACGCTCTCCTCTCCTCTTCCCTCTCACGATTCCTTGCGGACATGGGGGTTAGCCCACCTTCTGTGGGTTGGTGGCCCGCACCCCCTGCTCATAGGTGATCCTCTGGCTGATCAGGTACTGCGCCGCCTGGGTGGCCGCCTGCGATCCCGTGATGGTTACCTTCCTATTCCTGGTTCCCGGGATGAACTCTCCCTTCTTGGAGATCTGGATTCGAGCGCCGGTCAGCTCTTGGTACTCCACTAGCGTCTTGCCGCCTTTGCCCAGGATGGCACCCACCAGGTTCTCTGGAACGGCGATCTCAACTACCTCCTTGGCGCCTTCGGCGAGCTTCTCTGTGGCCAGCAGCGAAGACGCCACCAGGGGCGAGGTGGCGCTCAGGTACCCGTTGGTGGCTCCGGTGGCGGCAGCCAGCGAGCCCAGCGAAAAGCCACCCAGCCCCGCGGCCTGGTGGGCGGCGCTGGTGGACGCGTCGCTGGCGTAGGACGCCAGCAGGTTGGCGGCGGCTGCGGCCGCGGGGTTGGCGTTGGCGGCCACGGCGGCCAGGACCCCCGAGGCCGCTGCCGGGTTGAGCCCCAGCCCCAGGGAGTTGGTGTTGTAGCCGTAGCTGGCCAGTGTGTTGAGGGCGGACGTGATGGTCAGCAGGTCGTTGCCCGACAGGCTGGACATGGTCGTTGGGAAAGCGCCCACCCCCGCCAGACCCGCCTGGCCGAGGAGCGAAGAGGCGGTAGCTGCAGCCGCCGCCGCCGCCGCCGGCATGACCTCGGCCGAGTTGGCGTACGGAGAACCCGTGGGGTTGGAGTTGGCCACGGGCCCGGTGATGTTAGAATAAGAGATGTTTAGGCAGGACGAGCTCTGCGGGTCCTCTTGGATCTTCTGCACGATGATCTCGACCGCCTTGCGGTTTTGCTCAGGCTCGCCGCTGATGGTGACCACGCGCTCCTGCAGGTTGATCCCTTCGGGCTTCTGCGACAGCTGCACCCAAGCGCCCGACTGCTCCATCACCGCCTTGACGGTGGCGCCGCCTTTGCCGATGATCAGGCCCGCCGTGCTGTTCGGCACGATCAGCTTGGCCTGCCAGACAGAACCACAAGCACACATTTTGCACTTAAAGCGATGTCACTTACTCTCATTCGGGTATGGAACAGATCTTTTAATTCAGACTTTTATACTGTCTCTTAAATGCACTGAATACAAAGAAATGCTCTTTGAATATGAACCTCGGGGTTTCCCTCTGAAAACTTGCTATGCCTGGCGCTCAGGGACAATCTGGGGAAACATTTGTCGATGAAGGGCGGGGCTACAGATCTCGGCTGCCTCGAGCCAAAACAACTGTCAGAGTGGGGCTCTTAGCTTGGCTAGGTGGGTTTGAGGGTGGGGGGAGGGGGGCAATTGTTTACATGCAATTATTCAAATTTAGAAGGAATTGTTGTGGCTGATTTTACATCAAATAGAACAGAGAAGCATGAGATAAAACGTTAGGCAACATGAGGCAGGGACTTCTAAAAAAAAAAGAAAACTGTCAATACACTTTTTACTGTGGTTTCTTGTTTTTTTTTTAAAAGCGGGTCTTAAACAAAGCTCCTGCCGCTTGCATACATGAAGTGGCGTTTAAATGCAAGGAAAGAGAGGACGTGTAACACCAAGGAGAGTGCACGGAGGAGATGCGGAGGACGTTGCAGCGTCGCCACGGCAACGAGGTGAAAAACAAAACACTGACGATAGAGAGCGCAGGACACTGTTGAGTTGAGGGAGAGAGGGAGGGGGATTGTAAAAAGCTGCTTCGCAGCAGAAAAAAAAAGACTCGGGGTCACTGTTGCCATGGAAACCGCTCTAGTACCATATTGAGATGAGAGGCTAGTGAAAGGCACCTAGCACACGCACACAAAAGCACACGCATTGCACAGTGCTTTTAATGGAAATGCACTCCATTTCATTTGAAGAGAAAAAAAAATAATATGGACAACATTTGTGCTCTGAGGAGCAAGGAAGTATAAAGACTAAATAGGCAGCAAGCATATTAACATGCAATCAGGAATAGCTGTCTTAGTGCTAGAACATTAATATGAGCAGCTACTAAAAAGAGACCATTTGTCCTTAATGTATTGCACTGAGCAACAGTTTACCCTCATTGAAAGTAGCCGGCATGGCTGGAATTTCAATGTTTGTGCTGCGTTTCAGAGTCATGGTTTCATGAGCTCAACTGTATCCTGCACACAATGGAAAATGCCCACCTCTGGCAATTCAGATTGTCCAATATACGTATCTACTACGAATGTTTTCAGAAATGTGGGAGGAAATCGGAGTGCCTGGAGAAAACCCATGCAAGGCAGGGGGAGGACATGCTAACGCCAAACAATAAGGAATCAAACCTGCAACTTATGAACTGAAGCAGATGTGCCGCCCCATTTTTATAATAATTATTTAAATAATTATTAATAATTTAAATAATTATTAAAAAAAATATATATATATATATATATATATATATATATATATATATATATATATATATATATATATATATATATATATATAATAATTATTATTATTATTATTATTATTATTATTATTTTGATTGTTACTTGTACTTAATTATTCACTAGTACTTGTCTAGTTTCCTTTTTATTTCTCTTTTGAAAAGTTGGTGCAGTACTGTACTGTACAGTCTTTTAATTATTATGTATTTAATTGTGGATTGAGTGTGGGAGTAACTTAGTGAGTGAATGCAGACCTTTACAACAAACAACATCAACTTTGAGTAGTGGAAAGATGCAATTCAAATGAAAAGACTTTGGGCCTTGGAGGAGGAGGATGACCAGGAAGGTGTTTGTGAGGATAGAGGAGGAGAAACTTTTTCACATTTGCCTGAGTTAGTGACATCTAGTGGACACACGTGGAACAAAAAGCTTTATTTTACTCGTCAATGTTTAAAAACTATATTAACTAACTTATTTGCAAAGACAAAAAAAAATATAGTACACAAAAACATTTAAATAAAATGCATGAAAATAAAATTTAAGATTTTGATTGATGGTGGACAAAGAAGTGAGTGAGAAAGAGCAAAACATTTTTGGTAAACAGGCACTGAGGGAGATACTGTAGTTGAAAAGTTTGTATCCATCAGCCTTTTCCTCCCCCGCACACATGAAAAAGACGTGGGAGTATAAACAGAAGTCATGTCTGATCCCTCGCTAACGATCACATCCACCATCTTTTATTTGTTGGTGTTGTTCAGCAGTAATGAGCTCCTCCTCCTTTTCCTCACACGTTTGCAATGTTCTCCTTTTTCCTATAACTGCAGTTCGACCAGTGATTGACGGTCCATTAGCTTGCTGGGCCTTCAGTGAAGGTACCCATTCTTAATCCACCTCATAATAGCACTATCATGTGGCAATTATAGAAACCATTACTCAAAACATTAATTCTGTATTTATAATACATTTATAATGAAGCAATAGTCTAATTATGTCATTTTGATTTAAAAGAACAACGTGCATTTTAATGATACCAATTTTGGAATTAAAGACTCTAAATACATGCAACAAATATTACAAGACTGGAGGATGCAAATGCTCACATTAAATAATTCTAATTCACCTATATATGGTAGTGTATTTTATAATTGTCTTCAACAAAAGCACAAGTCTTCATGTTTAACCCAAGGTGGACATTTTGTGGACTTCCTGCCTGGAGAGTCAATAACAGGAAGTAGGAAACAGGTGTCCAAGACTGAGGTCAAAGGTGATAGGAAATAGCCACAGGAAGTGACCAGACTGCGGTCTACAGTTTGTGCGCATGTAAGACTTTACATCCAAAAATAGCCACTGTGAAAATCAGAAGAAGCAGACACAAGTAGCTAGCCGCTAAATACTTAATATGTCTAGTTTATAAGAAAATACAGTGGACCCCCGTGTTACAACGTCCCTGATTTACGTTATTTTCATGTTGCGACGTGGAATACTGAGTTTTTTCATCCCCTCTTTATGACATTTTCCCGGTAAAGTGAACATCTTACGGGAAAGTGACTTTTACGATTATTGTCCAAATGGTTGAATATGGACGTGCCTGCCTGTCAAGTGTGAAATTAAACAATCAAGTCAATCTTTTTGGTTTTTGCTGAGAGCTTTCTTACTTGCATAATTCCACCCGCGCACAAATGTTTCTCAGCCAAGGGCTTGGTAGTTACCTTAAGCTTGTAATAGAGTGAGAAACCTATTTAAAAATATCTTCTAGCATGACATAAGAAAAGTTTACTTTTACTAAAGACTATTTGGCCACAAAGTATAAGCTGAGTTTAACCATTATATTACTGTAAGACATTTTCATTTTTAGCAAAGTAATAACTAGGCTACTTAGCTAAGCTACTTGGGTAGCTGGTTATTATACTTCAATTGGAGGGCACACAAAGACGAACAACCATTCACACCTAAAGACAATTTAGCATGTCCAATACACCTACCATGCATGTTTCTGGAGCGTGGAAGGAAGCCGGCGTGTCCAAGGAGAACTTGGACGGGCTCTGGGAGAGCATGCAAACTCCAAGTTTGAACTCAGGTCCCTGAACTATGAGGCGAATGTGCGAACCACTGTGCAACCAAGCTACCAATGTGTGTGTTCTGTTTTATTGTTTTGTCAAATCCTTAAAATAACATGAACAAAAATTTGATTTCTTTATTGTATTTGTGTAATTTCATCAATGCAACCAAACATAACACAGAAATATGGAAGTCAACTTAAATCACCATCGTGCAGGAGAGTAGTCACGTGGTGCGTCATTCTCTCCAGGCGGTGATTGGGGGAAAATAAACATTTCATGAAAGCTCATTATTGTAGCTTACTTAGTTATATTGATTGTAAGCTAACATAGCCAACATAGACACTTCCAGCACATGTTGCCTGCATTAAAGGCTCACATGAGGCTTTCCTTTTTTTTTTTTGCTGTTGTTGCGGCTCCAAACAGTATTGTTTATTAGGTTCAATATGGCTGTTTCAACTTTTTGGATTGCCGAGCCCTAAACTACACCATTTTAACATTAGTGTGGGACATATTTAATTAGCTTTAGCTTGTAATGGAGGGAGAAGCCTCCTGTCACTTTGGGGAGTATTTATATGCACACACACACACACAAACAGATAATAGTCTTTTGAGTCTATTTTAGGCGGTGGCTAAAGTTTCCTGCGTTCATGTTGATGGCGGCAAGACAAAAGCGAGAAAAGGGGTTGCGTTTTTCGTGTTGATTGATAGGCGGTGACTGCTCTTGTTAGCCAACAGCCGCCTCTGTGACCGGCAGCTGGTTTTAACAGAGATGATTTATGAGGCGCACGAATTCTTTGACTTGACCTCACTGTGGGGAAACAAATTGTTGACACGCTCGTGCGTATGTGTTTTATACTTGTGATGCATTTGTGGTTACTCGTTAGCCTGAAGCGTGTTGTTTCTTTGACTAGTCATGTTCACCACCATCATCAACAAACCCATTTGCTGTTAGCATGCAGCATGGTTTTTTACGTGTTCAAAACATTAAAACATTGTTCTGGCAAGGGGTTTTTTTTTTTGGGGGGGGGGGGGGGGGGGGGTATTTGGGGAAGTTTTTGCATGGATTAACATACTCTAAGTGCAATCGGCCGATCTCGTGATGAAGCGTTATCTCCACCAGGGAAAGTACAATCAAATCCCTAAGACCGTTGGCTTTATGGTGACATATGGTTAAATTGACAAGTGTTTGCTTTATGTGAACATCCCTGGAGGAAGTCTCGAAATACTAAGTCTCCAAGACTCCATTAACATCACAAAAAGTGGGTAGTTTTTTTCTAATAGTGTCAGCATAATTAGCCTCAAACAGCTTTTTAATTATACACATACTGTGTGTGTTTGTGTGTGTATTTGCGCATCCTTTGGCAGACCTGATCCGTCAATAGACACTATGACTGCCAGACCAGATTATTCAATAAGCAGCAATCATGAAGAGAGAGAGAGCTAATGGCCGAGTTAGCAATCAATGAGACTAATTGTTGCTAACTTGAGCACTTTTTGCATGTGGGTGCGTGTGTGTTTATGTCGTTTTGTCACCTTAAACCAACCCTCCCTGCTTTCAATCTCTTCCCTCCGTCGTCACTTCCTGTTTCCCTTGCCCGGTTTCCCGGCAGACATTAGGATTCAGTTTTGATGCTGTGCTAACGCCCTTCACACTCTTTGTGTTGGGTAAAAGGCTGACACTCATAATGTAGAACAGATTAGACATCCCTAGAATAGTCTAGTACAGTGTTTCTCAATTGGGGATATGGGGGGGGATTCTTGAAGGAAATCCAGGGGGTACTTGAGATTTTAAGTAAAACAAACAAACATGCAAAAATCCTTTTTAAATGATCATTGAGTTAATTAAATGTTTCAGGAAAGTTCATTAAATAAATATGTTCAGTAAGTTATTCATTTTCCTCATTTTTTAAACCGAAACAACAGAAAAATAATGATTTATTTTTCTGAACAGTGCTCTACTATGATCTCACACTTTAAGTTGAATATTTTTCTCAGGACAAATATGTATTAATAATTAAGTTAATGATGTATTTTTGTGAACAGATCTCTACTGTAATCCCAAAAGATGATCCTTCATGCTTAATATTTTTCCATGGACAAATATTTATTTGTAAGTATTTACTTTTAAGATCATGTCTGACACGTATGTTGATTATTTTTTGTGGGCAAATATTTGTAATAATTAAGTTATTTCTTTTTGATAACAGATGATCCAAAAGAGGACACTATATGTTGAAGAAATCACTTAACTAGATCCATACATAACGGAATCAAATGGCTTTAGAACTAAAATGCAGTTGACTAGAATTGAACATAATAGACTAGAATTGACTACAACACAAGACACTATCTGGTGAAACAAATGAGTCGAGAAGCCTCATCGAATGGCGGAGCACAGACCTGTTTGATGCGGTCGGGGTTGACGGTGGTCTGTGGCTGTAAGATGCTGACGGGTTCGGACTTCTGGCTGCTTTGCGGCATCTCTCGTACTTTCTCTGCGATGAAGTCGTGGACGCCATTGAGCGCTTCCACCGTGCCTTGAACCAAACAAACCCGCTCCGTAGTGCCTGCACGCAATAAGAAAACAAATGCATCATCAGTATTTGGGCTGGGATGAAAAAAGTCAACCGGGTTGGATAAGTCGAGTTAAAAAAAAAATAGGATGACTAAAAATATCCATATCCAAGCTCCACCGGACCCAAGTTTGCACCACTGTTTTCTACATGGATCTTAGATTATAAATCAAGTTAACTCCAAAAACCACGCAAAGTACCAACATTGGTAATTTCAATGTAATAAATAAATCAGCCGCAGACATATAAAAATAAACATCTGATATTGTGTTCTTAATAGCAGTTTTAGGGTCCTTTAGACCACTTTCTCAGGTCCTTCAAAGACATATTTGTCCTGAAGATTTCGTCTGATTGCAACCAAATTTAAAGCAGGTTTTCTAGACAAATGGACACTACTAAGAAAAAACAATATTTTGAATTGTCATCATTGTGTTTTAGCCAAGCGTTCCAGCAAAATGTAATGATTCGCAATAAGATATGAACTTGAACCCGAAAAGCCATGCACAAAATGACATACAGCAATAAGTCTACCTTTTTGGTGTGAAGCAGCTATTTTGCAAAAGTGCTTGAAAGTCCTATGAACATAGTCATTTCTTTAAGCCGTCATTTGCTAGCATGATGGAAGGATTGACGGAAAACAATCAGGCTAAAAATATATACTGGAGCTACCGCTTTATTCTGAATTCTGCAGCGAATTTGTCTACCTGCCTGCTTTGTCCTTATCCAGGAAATCAAGCTTGCGTCACCGTTCATATTTCTGCAGTGACATGGCTACCGGTGTGTGTATGCATGTGTGCGTGTTTGTGAGAGACACGGAGAAGCAAACCGGGCCTCGCTTCTCCCCGACAGCTGGTGCCCTCTGGGTAATCTGCCCTCGCCCAATCAGTAGCAAGGATTAGCAGGCCATTGTCTTGGCATGAGTGTGTGTGTGTGTGTTTGCCATGTGTGTGAGAATGGGACACTGTCGGGGTAGCTCGACGCCAGGCTTCACGCACAGCTGTGCTGCCACATCTTCATGCCAAACATTCCCCCCACCAGGGACCAACCACTAATCAAATAAAGTCATTCAAATCACTAAATTAATCAGTAATGAATGATTAACACGATTAAATCATGTTTATTGATGCTTCTGGTCACCAGAGGGCGCTAACTCCGGAGCGGCTACAGAGGACAGCGCAATAAAAATAAGAAAAGTACAACGTGCGATGTCGCGTTCATTTACAAGTTCATTTTGTGCTGAATTTGTTGATTTTTTTTGTGTTAGCGTTTGCTGCATGCTCCTTCAAGTGGTCTCGTTTGACCTTTTTGACTCTTTTGTCACTTCCTGCGCACGGAGACCATGCGAAACACTCATCATCATCATCTCCATCATCATTTTGCAGGCTGCTTTTTATTAAACGCCTGCTCGTATGACTCACTTCTTCCTCCTCTTTCTATTCCTCCTCCTCTTCGCCTCCCTGATGACCCGAGAGCTTCACCGCTGATTGCATGAGCGCTAATATGCTAGCAAGCTAATAATAGTGAAACACAAGCCATTTGAATCGTTCCCGTCGGAACAAAATGTCGAGGAAAATTGTCGGTTGTGGCCAATTTCTGTGGGCAAATTTTAATCGTGGCACACAAAAAAAGTAAAAATAATTGAAAGCAAAACTACTCAGACCAAAATAAGGAAATATGGAGTTAAAATTAAAGGTTAGACATCACTTGTTCCATTTATATATTTTTGCGGCTTCAACTTGGGTGTATTAACTGTATGTTAATAGTGTTGCTACCTACTAACAGTCATGGCCCTCAAAAAAAAAAACAAAAAACAACAACATTTCTTCCTGTTTGATTTTTTTAATGCTAAAATTCAATTTATAGAAGACCAGACAGTGGCGTTAAATCTGAAGCTAGACACAATTATAATGCTAGGAACCATTCCCAGCAGAAGTTCCATTAAAGAATGAAGTATTTTTAGCAGCGTTAACTTTCTCCACCATTTAGCATTCATTATTCATTATTATAGTTTGAGAGCACAAACATCATAAACAGTCTTGCAGTAAAACTAAATGGAGCCATTAGAATCAGCTACAGCTTCCTCAAAATAAAGAAAATCCCCACTGGATGTCCTCACGAGGTTCAAGTCGGGTCTGACTCTTCCCGATGGCGAACAGATGATGGCGCTAAAGAGAAGCCTTGATTACTTTAAGCTCATTAAGGAGATCTCCTCAAGGTGGAGGATTAGCCAGCGTTAGTCGGTTACCTTTGATCACATCTGATGGATTAGATGCCTGTTAGCGACGTCTGCCGCCAAATGCCTTCTCCTTCCCTTCCTTCCTTCCTTCCTTCCTTCCTTCGTACACATCTTTTAGTTTGACTTTCTATAACTGTACATTTTGATTATTAGTCACTGGGTAATAAATATATTTTCCTTCTTCTGGAAATATGCATTTAAAGTTTCTTGGGTTAAATACATTTTCCTCTGTATAGAAGAAACAAATCGAGAAAATATTGTACTTTTTACAGAATTTATGTTTCCAAAATTTTAAAGTTGAATTAACATATGCAAACAGATATTGCAAGGACATTTTGTTGGAATTAATTTTTTAGAAATGTGTTAAATTTTCTTCAAAATTACAGAAAAAGCCTCAGTTTTTCTACAAATTAAAAAAAAACATTGGTTAAATTGGTTAAATTGCTTGAAAAAAAAAAACGCACAATCTTTAACACATATAACTTCAAAAATACTTTTTTTTGTAAAATATCAACAGGTTCTTGAAATATCCCCCCAAATTATTTCTAGCAAAATAGATTATTTACAATTATTCTAAAAAAATATATAGCACTTTATTTTTCATTTAATTTACACATTTTTTCTATAGAAAAGAAAAGACAAAGAAAAGACTTTTCCAGAAAACCCAGTTTACAGAAACCATAAAGCTTTAAGAATCCCATTGTGAGTGAACACCAACAGTGTTTAAGACCCTGAAAAAGCAACTGATGACATCACATGATACATGAAACCTGATTGGCTGGAGGCCGTCTGCTGCTGTAACCTTGGCGACCCTAAGTCCCATGCACAAACTGTGTAAATGTACAAATTACACTCATGCACACGGTTTTATGCAGCTGCTGGTGATGTCATAAGCGCGGGTGTGTGTGTGTGTGTGTGTGTGTGTGCGTGGGTGCGTGTGTGTGTGTGCCTGCGCGATCATGTGCTGATGTAATCATGAGCAGGAAGGAAAGTTGGACGTGTTCTCGCTTAAGTCTTACTGGATAGAAATGTGATGGTTGCCTTGGAACACACACACCCTCACGCACACACACACACACACACACACACACACACACACCACACAAAGCACACTTGGGGGTGGGCCTCAGTCATCCAAATGAGGGCCAATTAAGAAAAGGCCATAGAAAAAGTGACGGCTGGGGTCATTTTGGTGGGCTCCTCAAGACCAAGAGAGGAAGTGAAGCTCTTCTGGCGTGTGCACCTGACAACTTCCACATGTTGCTGCATGTGTGCAAGCAATTTTTATAAAAAGGCTTCATTACTTTCGACAGCGTGAGGATCCCCATTTTAACACCTCCCTCCCCTGCTTTCCTTCATGTGTCAGCAGCTTGAATGTAAAGAATCAAGGCAAACAAAAGAAGCTGGAAGAAAAGAAGAGAATTCCTCCCCACTGATGTCACCTTTTCTTCATTTGCTGCAGCTGCTGCCTCAACAACACCACCCCATATAAAGAAGCCCCACACCAGTCCCTCCCAAGACACCTACGAGCCCCCCGAAATTACCGCCAACATATCAAGGAATCTGCAAACGTTTCATTGACAATAAAGGAGACTGAATCGTTATGGTGAATATGACTTGGACGTCAGTGAGAAGAACAGGGCCCTCCCCCAAGACCAAAGTGGTCGTAAAAGTCTACTTCCTGGTTCATAAATAAACATTTTTCTTACAGGAACCTTTTTGTTCCAGGAAGTACAAGTATGGTCACTGCTAGTTTTTCGAAATTTGAACCTCACACAGTTTTTTTGTCTTGAGTTGTTGACAAAAAATTCCCTTACTGCACTACGCTATAACGTTAGCAGCAGAGGGTGAGCATCCATCCATCCATTATCCGCTTATCCTCACAAGCGTCGCAGGCTTGCTGGTGCCTATCCCAGCTGGCTCCGGACAGTAGGCGGGGGACACCCTGAATTGGTTGCCGGCCAATCACAGGGCACAAACGACAAACAACCATTCATGCACCCAATCACACCTAAGGACTATTTAGTATGTTCTATACACCTGCCACGCATGATTTTGTATGTGGGAGGGAGCCTGGAGAGAACCCACGCGGGCTAGTGGAAAACATGCAAACTCCACACAGGAAAGCCGGAAAAAGATGGATCTGAACTCGTGTCTCTGAACTGCGAGGCGGCCGTGCCAACCATCTTTGTCTTATGTTGACTGTGTAAAAACATATTAAAACAAAATTAAGAACAAATGACATCCGATTTGGCCACAACTTCAAGTTGATTCCCCGTCCAATCCCAGTCAGAAGCAGCTTCTACTCATCCCGCCTTCACTCATGTTCTGCTCCTCCCCCGTTTCCCATCACGCTCAGGACGCCCCCTTTAACCTCGCCCCCAAGCCACAAGACCCCCTCACAATCTCCCATGATTCCCTTGCGTCCTTTTATTTTGGAAGCAGGATGTCTGTTGTTGCCCTGAGTGACGGCGCCGGTGGCGAACAAACTAGAGCCCCCTTCCCCTCCTGACTCCCCTTTTAAATCTCTTGTCTTATACCTGCTGTCACTGCTGTAAAATCCGCCTGGCAACAAGACACAATTGAGGAGCTTTTTCAATACTACAATCTAGAATTTTTGTTGGAAGAAAAACAATCCTACAGTATTTTGAAAGGCCATTTATATTTTCGATAGTTTGTGAATTGTAAAAAAAAAAATCTAGAACTGCATAATCTTTTTTTTTTGTGAAAAACAGGTGTACTTGCAGTGTTTTCAAAATTATATCGATTGAGAAAAGGAGTCTTTATTACAATATTACAAATTTGAGGAAATCTTTTATTTAAGAACATTTTTTCAAGGAAATTTAAATATAATTTTAAATATTTTTTGAAAAATCATTTAGACGTTTCACATAAATATAAGAATACTTTGAGGGAAAACATTTTCTGGGATTAAAATCACTTTTTTTTAAATTGAGAAAACTATATTGTTGAATTGAGAAAACTATATTGTTGGAGGAATTTTCATACTTCTGGGAAGAAAAATGGTCATTTTAAAGAGGTTTTTAAAAAATAATATACTGTATATATTTTGAGGGGATTTATATTTTTGAGAAGATGAGTGTCATTTTTTGGAGTTTATAACAGATTTGAAGGGATTTTAAGTTAAGAACTGAAGGTATTTTTTTTTAGAATAAAATTGCATATTTTTTTAGATTTTTAAAAAAAAGTTAAGCAAACTTTTTGTGGGAAATTTCTACAATTATAATCTAGTTTTTCTGGCAAGGCTTTTTTTATTGAAAAATTATAAATTCAAAGTGAAATTATTCATTTATGGAAGCATATATTTACTTTGAATGTGAGAAAAATGTTATAAATTATTAAACAATTTGGTGGAAAATATATTTGTAGATTATCCAGTTTTCACATTGTCTAAAATTCAAACGTATGTCCTTCTATTGGAAATTTCCATGGAAGAAATGTGGATCTTAGCTCTTTGTAAACAAACACTCGCACACACACTGCTGCTTATCTGAGCACACACAACTATATATACACATCTAATCACCCGCGGCCTCATCTGTCACACACGCATACACGCTCAGTAACTGGACCTTCTGTGAATTCCTACTTAAACCAAATGAATTCAGTGCTGTTCTGATTTTACTCACACCTTGATACACACACACACACACACACACACACACACACACACACACACACATGCACAATATAGCTCATTGAGACCACAAATGGACACGGTGCTACATTTTGGTGCTCAGGTGCAGGTCCGGCGATTGGTGAGACACCGACTTGGTGTCGACTTGGCAATTTGGTAGACAGGCGCAGCTTGGCGCAAATAGACGGTGGAAGTGTGCATCAAAGCAGCCGGCTCCCATCATGCAGTCGGAGTGCCCCCGGTATCTCTTTCAATGTGTTGCACCTGACTCGCACAGAAAGTCCAAAAATGGCGGAAAATGGGAGGACACCCGATTTCACCCGAAAGGAATCTGCAAGTGGACCTCTTCAAATTGGCCTGGGAGGAAGTCACAGCTGTTGTGAATGAGTCCTCCCACGCCACACTGAGAACCGCTGCCCAGTGTAAGCACTTGAGTGATGTTAGAGCAGGCATGTCCTAACCCGGTCCTCAAGGGCCGCTGTCCTGCATGTTTTATAGGTTTCTTTCTTCCCGACACACTTGATTCAAATGATCAGCTCATCGGCGAGCTCAATGGAAGCCTGATAACGACGATCCTGATCATTTGAAACATAAAAAACAAGAGGGATAGCGGCCGTCAAGGACCGGGTTTGGTCATGCCCAAAAGCAAACTAGCGAAGCTCACTCCGCGAAGAACTGTGATTACATACGACAACCAGTTCAAAATTATTACGCAAATAAGTTGTTGCAGTATCTTTTCACTTTTTGAGCTATTGCCATGTTTTTTATATACATGTATTTATACATATACACTGTATATACACACACACAAATAAAATGTGTCATATGAAGTGAACAGTTCACACATTTCCACCGAGTGATTTATGCCTGCAGCATCTGAAGTTTGAGAAGACGCTCCAAACTTGCCGGCAGGAATGCGTCTCACTCGCAGACGTTTCCTTTTTTTTTTTTCCCTGTCTTCCATGTGCAGCGTTTGCTTGTTGTTGCTCACGCTGCCTTGCTGAGCGGTGCACCGGATCACCTTTAGCATGCTGACCTGTGTGTGTGTGTGTGTTTGCATGCGCTGTTTGTGTCATCACATACTCATGCATAAACACACAGACATACACACTCTCCATAATAACAGTGGCTGTCTTCAGTTCAGTCTTCAGCTCGTTGAGCATTATCTGTCTGCTTGGTGTCTTGTGTCGCACAACTACATTAATGGACTGGCACCTGTCTTTCTAGAGGCCGAGACACACACAAACACACACTCAAACAGACAATCTACTCTCGTGTCTACGCTTCTTGACGTCCCAAGGTCTCAAAGTTATCTAAACATTCCCCTCTAACCTCATCTCTAATGCGTGTCTATCTTTGGCATTGTGTGTGTGCGTATGTGTGTGTGTGTGTGCGTATGTGTGTGTGTGTGTGTGTGTGTGTGTGTGTGTGTGTGTGTGTGTGTGCACAGCTGACAGGATAGAGGGGGGCAGTTGTGGTCATATGGGGGGGGTGTACAGAGATGGATTTGGGGGGATTGCCATCTGTAAGGGCGAGATAGGGGGCTTAAAACAGCTGACACTCTCCACCACGCACACACACAAGTACACACACACGCGCGCTCACAAAAGCGGAAACATGAATGTTTTAATACAAACCCATGAGGCCAAGTGAAACCTAGCAGACCAAAGCAATGTTTTTCAAATTTGCATTATCTTGAGTTTTATCATCGATTTCGATGTATTTTACGCAAAAGAAACAAAAAATTTAATAATCTATGTTGTCGATTAATTCCTTATAAGCATTTTTTGTTTGCTAAATTATCCCATCAATATATCCTCTAAATGTTGGCGATTTACATGTTAATCTACAATTCAGGGAATTTTTATGTAACCAGAAACCAGTAACCTGAACCAGAAAGTGTTTCAAAACTTTTGACCAGTACTTTAGCCATCCATCTACTGTATGTATGTGACAATGTTTCCTCACCAAGCCCTGCTTTAATGAATACAAAAACTGTACATTGTAAATCAGCGTCCATCATTGGTGGTTTGGGCCCGTAAAACCAATGATGTGATGCAGCATAAAAGGGTTTACGTATTTGGCGTGGAAAATATGCGCACACATCCACACAAAAACCAGAGCAACTGTCTAATTAACTTATTGAATGACTTAATGACGGCAAACTAAATATAACAAGGATCAAATGTCTCCACAAAAGTCTCGCACGCGCATTTTAGTCACACACATGCGCAGCCGCGTCGTGAACAGCTCAACAAAATTTTGACAAGTTCACACCTGTTTGAACCGGGCCCTCCGCTGGAGCCTCGCTCTCCTAAACGCGGCATACCGTGACATTGCGTGTTAACACCGCAACGGGTTGCTTTACGACGTTTTATCAAGTGTTGTTTATGACGTGGCTAACACTTTGTTAGCATCTGGGATGCTAACGTCAACGCGGTGTGAACTACGCATGGTTTTTTTCAGTACATTTGCATTTTTTTTTAATTATTTTGTCATATGTTTGTAGAATTTTGAATGAAAAATTCATATTCAATTTTGGAACAAGGCTGTCCAAAATGTGAAAAAAAAAAAAAAAAAAATACATATAATGTTTCGAAAATACATACATATAATGTTTGGAAAATATTTTTAATATTCATTGTTTGTTTAAAATATAAAAAACATTTTCAATGCATTTTCAAAAAATATTTATTCATCTAGATGAATAATGATAAAACATAAATAAAAGTTGTAATTTATTTCTTTTAAGTTTAATGAATTGCTAGATGAACCACCAACCACTGTGACATTTTAATTTTGGAACTCTAAAAAATGAGACATTTCTTTTTAAATTTTTGGAAGAGGGGGTTGTTTATTTGTTTGTTTATGAGCAAAAATGTGTTCAAATTTATTATTTAATCTCTGAGGACAAAAGAATAAACGTTTGACCACTTTTTAAATTTTCAAATGAAAAAAAAATCTTGAAATTTTAATCTTATCAATGATTATTCATATGTATTATAATCTTGAGAAAAGAATTTGAATGTATTTTAGAAATAATATTTATCCTTAAATAAAACTTTGGCAAGTATGGACTGCCATATTGGTAAACCGCCCCCACACACAAGATGTTTTCACAGTTGCATGCATCATGCAAACGAATGTTGAAAAAAAAACAATTTAAATGACTTGAATTGACTTTAACAGAGGCTAATAGGCAAGCACGTGGAGGAAAAATCTTCAAAACAGACAGATTACCGTATATGTCAAACTTTGTGGTATTTTTTTCCTGCATTTTTACCTTGGTGTATATATATTTTTTGCAGCTTTGAATTCGAGATGCATTCAGCCTCTCTTTTGCTTTGAAGCACCTCATCATCAGCTTTACAGATGCCATTTCTGCTAGCCGTCTATGTGTCCAAGTAACCATTGACAGCTGTGTGAGTATAAACAACACTTTAACATCAATGAACTCAAATCACGTTTTCAGCCACCAAAGTCCAACAAAAATGGAATGTTTTTGAAAATGTGTTGCCATGGCGGCAGCCTAAGCACACAACACTGAGAATGGGCTATGTTGATTGACGCAGATCTGTGATCGGCTGCTTTAAAAGAGCGCTGACCTCCGCGCGCGCCCGCACACACGCGTACACACGCAACATTTACTCAACACACTTCGCTGACCATGGAGACCAGCATGCCTGCTACTTTACATCATCTTCATCAACAATCTGGTCCCCATTTGTTCCGGGGTGTGTGTACGTGTGTGTGTTTCACGTAGGTATGAAGGGCCATCAAGAACATAATTTAGGAGGACCACTCGCATGAACCCAAATGAGACCCACACAAAGTAAAACATTCACATGCTGCAGATTTATTTTTTCACACACACAACAGAAATATACACACTACTGAAATGTTCTCATACAGAATACCGAAATACACGCACATTACTGAAATGGATTAATGAACTGCACTGAAATACTCCACACACATTACCGTTTTTTTTTCTCTCACGCAAATGACACGAGAACTACTGTGAAGTTAGTTATTGTTCCGTATAAACTACTGAAACTTCCACACATAACTAAACTGAAATGCTGTCACACATGGCTAAAACATTCTATTAACACTATTAACATGCTCTCACGCACAATACCACAACAAAAGAACTGTATGAAACACTCTCACACTTGTATTCTTAGTCTCACACGTAGTAGAGAAAAAAGCTCACGCGAATGAAACATGAACACTATTGCAATGCTGTCACACATTCAAGGTAATTTTACTCATATACATTAATTACGGAAAAACTCTGAAATACACTACCACTGATTTTATTTATCCACACAAATGAAACACTTATGAACACTTCTGAATTGCTCTCACACGCTCTCCTCAAATTGTGTTCACTCATACAACAGGGAATGCCCTCACACATGACCAAAAAATTGACCTTAAACCTCTCACACATATAATGGAACAGTTTCACATGCAGTACTGAAATTCTTTCCGCACATATATGAAACATGAACACTAGTAAAATGCTCAAATTATTGTCAGTCATATACAATATGACAAAACTCACCGCCACTGAAAAACTCACACACTCCTGGAACATTCTCACACAGACTACTGGAACACTCTCACACATAATACCATTATACACACACTAACAAAAACCTCTCACAACCCTACCTAAACACACACACTACTGAAAACTCACACATATCGGAACAGCCTCACATATATTACCGAAAAAAATCATGTTAACACATAAATGAAACATTACTGAAATGCTCACTTATTGAATTATTTTCACTCGTAAACACTTTAACACGCTCATTCATGATTGAAATACTCTCATATTCACCACTAAATTAATGTCACACGAAAGTTGAATTATTTTCACTTATATACACTGCTAAAACACTGTGACACATGGACAATTTACACTACTGAAATGCATTAAAATATCACTAAAACACTCATGCACACTTCTGAAACAATCTCATAAACACAACTGAATTGCTCCAAACATATGAGAAATGTTCACACACATTAAAAAATGTTAGTTTTTGCTCACGTACTCTCCTGTTTCGGTTCCGTACACACTAATGAAACACCTGCGGTACTTCTCTACGATGTGTGAGAGGAATTCTGTAATGTTTGTCAAAGCCTTTTTGTTGTGAAAGAGATCATTGTGATTTACTGTGTCCCTGTTGGCTCCTTGTGTGTCTGTGTGTGTGAATTTGTGCTCACATGAGTGTGTGTAGCCACTGCGACATTCACACCCACACAGGCACACACTGAATGTCACAACATCCTTGCTGCTTCTTCCCTTCCATAAAAAAAAAAAAAAGTCGGACATGACATTCCCAATTTCAAACCAAGAAAAACAAAAGCAGCGCTCGGCGGCGTGGACGTTCTCCAAAGCATTTTTTTACGGGCCGCCCATCCGAGAAAGCGAAGCCATATTGTTTCACTTTGTTAAACGCGTGAATCATCGACCTGGACGTCGCCAATAGAGCTTTTTTTGAGGTGATGTCATTGCTGCAAGTGACCACACAGTTCACAACACGGCTGCTTGTTATGAAAATTCGCCCTGATGGTATTTCCTCATACGCTAGACCTTTATTATGCAGCGAGATCTCCATTGCGTGTGAGCATCTACATGGGCCACAGTTTTGGCTTACTCTGTATACATGAAAGAAATGCTGAAAAGATGTAAACCCAGTCTGGCTCTGAGCTGTTGCATCAGTTAGGGAAGCCTAGGGCTCGGGGGGAACATGCAAACTCCACACATGAAGGCCAGAGCGAACTGGATTTCTGGATCTCGGGACTCTGAACTGTGAGGCAAACGTGCTGACCGCTCTACCGCCGAGCTGCTCGTTTTAACAAAATGTTTGCAGAAAAATCAAATTTAATGCTTCTTAATACCATGACAGAATCAGTTTATTTCTCTTTTCAAATCAAATGGAACATGAAGCAACTTAATGCAAGATTGTGCTATAGAGACTCCTTTGCAAAATGTTATATGCCTTCATTTTGTTAAATTTTATACACAAATGTTGTTCTAAAAGTTAATTAAATCAGACAGGGATTCCACATCACTGTGTTTTAAGTCATTGTTTTCTTTCAGAAATCCTTTCCTGGTTAAGGTGTCCTGGCTGAAAAGATATTTCACGGCATCATTGAAAAAAAAAGTCAAAAACCACTTGTGTACAATACCTACTTCACGTACTTCCTGTACTCTACACGTAACGAAACATGCCTGCTGATAAAAATGCAAATTGTCCCCTGGAGTAGTTTTAATGAAAATACGCCAAGAATCGAAAATTACACCACATCATAATTTGAGCCTCTTCGGCTCACCCTTTGTGCGTCTGTGTGCGTGTGTGTGTGTGTGTGTGTACGCGTGAGCTCATCGCCATGAATGAAAAGCACATGGAAGCCGATTACTTTTGATTTACGTCAAGGCAAACAACAACACACACAAAAAACAGACGGAAAAACTTTTTTTACGACGTCAGCAGAATCGACTTGAAGAGGTGAAAGAAAGTGAAGACAAGTGAGGGGAAAAAGGGAAAAGCAGGCTAGAAGGAGGATGACGGAAGAAATGTGCGGAAGGAAGGACGAGAATTTGGGAATGTGGAATGAGAGAGGAGGAAGTATGGAAGGAAGAAGTCATTGTGATTCTGTTTTCAGATTTATTGTCTTTTTTATCTAATGTTTGTCTTGCGAGAATCTGTTCAGTCTCCCCAAAACAACACCCCCTTCAGCAACATTTGACTTAACAAATCCTGTAAAAAGAAAAGTCGAAAGTCAGACTTTCAAATTAAAAGCATGTAATGCAATGCCACACTTTCTTATTTTTATTGCGACATGGCTTATGCTTGATTATTGATTAGCGATTGCATTTAATAAAAACACACAAGTGAAAGTGTGATTTGTAATTTTGCCACCTACGAGGCCAAATAAAGTTGTAGTTTAACTGTTACAGCTTTTATTTTGGAGGTGTGACCTTTAAGAGGACTTTTAACCCTTTTTACATAATAGAACAAAGTTGAAAGTGGCGACAATCATGATGGAGTTCAAGAAAGAACAAGGAAAATGACCCCCAAAACTCGTGTTCTCCATCCACTCTATAGAAAAGGCAAAAGTGATTTTCATTCATCCACTTCAGCAGTCCTTTATGTTTTTCTATGTAAGGGTAAACGAGTACATAATCCCTTCAAAATGTATTTTTTGTAATGTTTTTTGTGTGTCTGGAACGGATCAATCTGATTTACAGTATAATATTTCCTAAGGCAAATGCTGCTTTGGATTTCATACAGTTCGGTTTTAGTCAGACTTCTGCATCGGGTTCGTCCCCCAAACAGAGCTTTCAATGTAATACGGAAGAGAAATGAATGAGAGAAGGGAGACAAAAAGAAAAGAAATGAGGAAGCAACAAAGAGAAAAAAGGATGGAAAAACAAACATGGACAAAAAAGGATAGAAGTGTGAGAATGAACGATGAAACAAGGGAGGGAAGAAGTCAATACAGTCAAATGGGGGCAAGTAAGCACCAGAGGGAAAACAAAATAAGAAAATGGTTTTGGACTGACAGGAATTTAAAATCCAGAATGTCATTAAACACACCACAGACACACACACACAATTAAAGGGAAAGTCCAGTGGTCGTGACAGCTGATGGCTTTGTGGGATCCCAGACTAAAAGAAGCGAGGGGGGGCTTAATCATAAAGGGGGGAGGAGGTGGGAGTGGTATTTTAGGCGGGGGGGATTAATCAAGGGAAGGGGGGGTATATTGGGGGGGGGGGGGGTGCAGTTAGGACGAAGGCTTGACTAGGGCATTGGGGGCTTTCACTAGGGGAGGATTAAAAATAATGGAAGAAGGGGTGGGAGGGGCAGCTGTGGAAGTAGCTCTATTGTGTGTGTGCCTGTGCTAAAGGGGTCCCCCTCAAAATAGATGAAAAAGCATCATCAATACAACTCTTTGTTTGCCATACTCAAAGTCTTCTTCAGCGCCCACTCCATGCTGTAAAAAGAGAGTGAAAAAAAAGGACACGCTGCCCCTTTAAGAGCACACATCTGTGGCGGGCGAGCGAGTGCAAGAGAGAAAGTCCTCAGAAGAAAAGACATTAGCCCATTTGGGCCTTTTAAATGTGACCCCTTTGTACCAGCCAGGGGAGGTTGCCACGACGACCGGCGACGCTGAGTGTCATTGTTGTCGAGGGGCCAATCAGGACACTGCAAATACACTCTGATTTCTTGTGTGTTGGGATTGCCTTTAACGTGCAGTTTTCATTTGAATTTTTGCGTTTAAGCCTTTTCACACACACACATACATGAAAAACACACACTTGCAAGTACTCACAAAATAGAAAAGTCTTTCTTTAAGAGGTTTGTACTCAAGTGCTCTTCGCTTGCATCATTTCTCATTTGATAATAAATTCAGGTGTAAAAAACTGATGTCACATTCAAATGAGCAAAGTGTCCCATGTAGACCTTTTTGCTTGTGTCGGAGGGTTCCTCCCGTTGTAGTTTATTTTACTGCAGAATTCATTTGTTGGACCCAATTTCTTAAGTAGCTCCAAATACGCACACACACACACACACACACACACACACACACACGCACGCGTAATGTGGGGTGGGGGTTGGTGCGGGCGGAAGACCAGAGGGTCTGGCTGTGTACCAAGATGTGAAGAAAGACATCTCTCTCTGCCGCTCTTACACCTGCTGGGGGTGTTGGGGAGAGAGTGGGGGAGGGACCTGCAAGGAGGAAGGAGTGGGGTGGGGCCGGTTATGGCTGCACGATGGTTGTCACTTTGATTCCCATCACCACGGCAATGTGTGTACCACAATCCTCTGCTTTGTCCAGTAGATGTAAATGTTTGTAAGGTGTGTGTTGCCACTGAAACGCTGAAACAAATCAATGTATGTGTGCTATTTATGCAAAGCCAGTGCTTGTATGTTTCTGTATGTGAGAGAAAGCGTGTGATTATGAGAGAGGATGAGCAGAGAATGAGAGTTTGAGCCAATCAATGAGTTTGAGTGAGATTGTGCGTGAGAGTTTGTTGGAGAGAAAATGAAAGAAAGTGTGTGTGAGTGTGTGTGTGTGAAGGTCTGTATGTGCCTAAGTGATTGAATGTGAGAGTGTTTTATAGGAGAATGTGAGACATGTGGCCTATGAGCGTGAGTGATAGTACGTTTGATAGGATTAATGTTTGGAAGATTGTGTATGCAAGGTCAACAGCCATCATATGTGAGAGAGCAAGTAAGAGAATGTGTGAGAGTATGTGAGATTGTAAATGAATGGAAGATTGTGTTTGAGCATGAGAGAGCCTGTCACTGTGAGTTAGTGTGAGAGAGCGTGTTACTGTGAGTGAGCGTGAGAGTTTGTGTGTGAGAGTGTATATGAGAGGTAGGTTGTGTGTAAGAGTCAGTGATAGTGTGTGTTGGGTTAATGTTTGGAAAATTGTGTAAGTGAGGCCAACTGCACGTGTGCATGAGTAAGTGTGAGAGAGCTTTTGTGACACAGCAAGTGAGCAAGTGTGTAGAGAGAGGGAGTGTGCATGTATGTATGTGTATGACAGGGTGTGAGAGAGTATAAAAGAGAGCTTTGTTGTTTGAAAGATTGTGTGATTGAGAGACACCACTGGTGTGTGTGTGCGTGTGTGTGTGTGTGTGCAGTAGAGATCATGTTTGTGAGTCAGTAGTGTGAGAGTGTGTACGTGTCACCATGGCAACACCGTAACATCTGAAAGCATGTGTGCTAATTACAAGAAGCTAATGTGGTAGTGTTTGTGACAAAGATGAACGGTGACATTGGTGTCGCTTAGCAAGCAGTAAAGTCTCGCGTCGCCATGAGAAGTGACACATGACGGCGGCGGCAGCCATCACTTTCAACTGCGCTGACTCCATGTGGTCTTTGGCGATGCTTTTTCACAGAGGGAGGGGGCGAGGGGGCTGAAGAGTCTCGTCAAGTCATCGCGTTTGTTCGTGTGTACGTCACAGGATTAAAAATTGATTTGTTGTTGATGTAATTTTGCATATTTACTGAATCCACACTTACTTTGGGGATGATGACATCCCAAAATGGCTGACTTCCTGTGTTTTCTCTGTCATGGCTTCCTGAGACTTTTGAGATCTACTCAGGGTGCATGCATCTACTAAATTTCATATCGACAGCAGCTTCAGGGGGGGATTTTTTTTACTTTTTCAGCTCCAAGCGTTATCGAAAAAGTAAACCAAAAGCATTAGTAAATGGTGTCAGCTACCTTCCATAAAAAAACGTGTTTGACGAGAATTGTATTATTTATTATTGTTATTACTATTTTAAAAGACGGCAATTCTCATCCATGGCACTGAAAGAGTTAAAACGTGTTACTGTGGCCGCGGGGACCTTTTTGTGAGTCTAGTCATAATTGACTCCCAAATGTCATGTTGCCATGTGACACATGCTTCGGGGTCTAATTTTCAGCTAAATTATGACATTGCATGGCTAGTTGGCATCTATTTATTATTGCCCTAATTTTGTGTTTTCAAATCAAACTACTGTAGTTTTTTGTCACAATTAAGCCGTTTGAATCAATGTCTACTTCTAAGCTTTTTGAATCTTCTAAAAAATATGACGGAGTTCCTGTGTATGTTCCATCATGGCTTCTCGCGACGCATAATAGTCTAACAAACTTCATTTCGATAAGCTAAACTGTCTTCTTAAGATGAATTTTCAAAACTCTGCTGTTGTTTAGTTTCCCCCTCATGGAGGCTTATTCTACTGTCCTACTCCAAGACACTTTCACCCTTGCACCACAGCAGATGGAGACCCCGCCCCCTCCACATGACCGGGGTCAAAGGCACTATTGTCATACGGGAAACCCCGCCCCCTCTATTGTCCCCGACAGTTGGTGGCCATTGAAGCTCTCAGCAACCTCTGCACAATTGACTTTCCTCTCCTTTCTCTTCTTTTCTTTGCCCACATTGCTTTCAGTCAGCTCTCCTCCTCCTTTTCGCCATCGTCACCTGGACAGCTGGACGCGACTGAAGAGAATTAAAAACTTTGTCATGTTGGGAGCATCAAAATGTATGGAGTCATTTATGTCTATCACCCCAGCCTATAGGGAGCACTTGAGCGCTGCTAGCTACTGGCTAATTTGTGCTAGATTCAGCTTTAATGGAGGTGTAATTCAGTATATGTGAGCACCTAGAATAGGCGACTGAAAAAGATTTCAGAACAACGTAGTGTTGTTTGTATCGGGACAACAGTTGCAATAGTGTAGTAGTCAAGCTGCCACACCGCGAGACTTTGCCAGGAACAACTTCATATCAATACATTATATGAATTATTGTATACACAGTATCCCTCGCTACTTTGTGCTTCATCTATCAGTGCATCACAGATTTCTTTTCATTTAAAAATATATATATATATATATTGCGGAGAGATGTGCTGAATGTCCCCTGCATGCTAGACATACATGTTGACAGTAAATGCACATGCCACGGGCACTCTGCGAAAATCCAACTACAGCAGTGCACATACTTAAATCTTAAATTAAACCTTGTATAGTAACTGTACTGTTATTCCTTTCCATTCCCATCCTTTGGCTGTAGTCTCACTGAGAGCCACGGTTGGTTCTCGTATTAGCGGCGCCCAGAAGTTGAATTAGAGTGGCGCCTGTAGCTGACCAAACATGAGAGCAAGCAGAGTTTACACTCGAAATTCCAATATATTACAAAAGTAATGTAGGTAAGAGATTTACAACGCTCTGGTGCTGTGCTGCTCTACTGCTCTCCCTTCGTGCCTGCCTAACAGCGCGTGTGAATTTCATGAGGGAAATGGGTACTCTTACAAGACACGTGATTGGCTCCTGGTACAACCATCGATCAATGAGAGCAGGAGCTATAATTACTCCTGCCTAAGAGTTGTATCTACTGGGGGTGACAATGGTTTTTCGCTTTTCGCTGGGGGTTTTCGGTCCCCTTTAACCGCGAAAAACGATCAATTACTATATTGTATATATTATTATTTATATATTATTTGGTAAACTACTTAATTTGGAAGCTAAGCACATTGTTTCCAGCGGATTTTACTTGACATATTATTTTAAACATGTAAAAAATTAAAAAAGTTTTGGGCTCTACATTGCACCATTTTTTTTCCCCATTTCCCTTCAAGTAGGCTATTGGTCAAATACCATTGTACAAAGAAGCAGATCACCTGTAAAAATGCTTGTATGAAAAAAAAAACAGAATGACAGTAGCATTCCACTGTTTTCAAGTATCTAGTGCAAAAAATTGCAAGTCAAACGTTTTGTATTTGCGAATACACTGCAAAACTGTTGCACATCATCATTTTATAGTGACCATGTTGCACAAGGCTCCTGTCAAGAGTTAAGTGTGTATTTCTGGTGCAGTCTCAGCACAGGAACATCTTCTTCATTTGTTTGGATGGCTCTGCTTCAAACATTTGCTTGGCTTTGCACTGCTGACAACAATGTGCTAAGGCCTCAGCTTCACTACTGTGATGACTTGGCACACACACACACACATGCACACACACACACACACACACACACACACACACAATGAATGAGATATGGATTTGATGGTTTGGTTTGGAGCAGCGTAGGAAGAGGCGGGCTGAGGTTGGATCTTTCAGAGTTGGATCAATGTTTTGGGGAAGGATAGGCCGCACAAAGCGTTTTCTAGCTTTTTGCGGGATTGATTCCGAAAGAAGGAATAATATACACAGAAAGTGATGTCGCACTCTGAGCACTATGAATTTTGTTTTACTATTATGCTTGACCCATTTAATTAGCGGTTTTAAAATTGTTAGTCAGCTCATTTGTGGTTTTAACATTTGTTTTAAATATGAACACATTACAACAAAAAGTCAATAGCATTCACACAAAGATAATGTGAATGTTTAATTGTTTTTGTAACGTCAAACAAATACTACAGAGCAAAGAATTCTAAAATTGTCAAATATTTGGTATCACTATGGATTTATGCATTAGGGGGACCAATTTATTTGTTTGTTTCTTTATTTATTTATCAAATATATTGAATTTTATCTGACATTTAATGTTGTTTTCATGCCTTAAAAAACATCT
Source organism: Hippichthys cyanospilos (assembly GCF_059441005.1). Classification (NCBI taxonomy): domain Eukaryota; kingdom Metazoa; phylum Chordata; class Actinopteri; order Syngnathiformes; family Syngnathidae; genus Hippichthys; species Hippichthys cyanospilos. The sequence continues at coordinate 12,310,059 of NC_142379.1, read as the reverse complement.
TCTCACTCGCTTGAAATGACGTCACGTTTCCACCTGACGTTCGCAAGCTCAGTTTGTTCCCTAAGCCTTGTGCACATGTGATGTCAACTTTTAGTCGACAGCAAGGGGCAAAATATGCTTATAAGGGCATTAATTGCGAATGAAAAACTGTGCCATCAAATTAATTATAGACAAAATAATGACTTTTTGTGCCTCGCTGAGTCAGTGGTGCACATCCGCCTCACAGTCAATGGACCCAAGTTCAAATCCATCCCGCATCGGCCTTCCTGTGTGGAGTTTGCATGTTCTCCCCGAGCCCGTGTGGGTTCTCTCCACGCACTCTGGCTTCCCCCCCCACTCCAAAAATATGCATGGAAGGTGTGTTGGAAATACTAAATTGTTCTTAGGTGTGATTGGTTGCGTGAATGGCTGTTTGTCTCCTTATGCCCCGCAATTGGCTGGCAACCAGTTCAGGGTGTCTCCCACCTACTGCCCAAAGTCCGCTGGGTTAGGCACCAGCAAGCCTGTGACCCTTGTGAGGGTAAAGCAGCTCTAAAAGAATGGATGGATGGATAATCACTCTTGACTACTGAAAATGTCAAAAAGAGTGTACTGTCCCTTTAACAGTGCTCAGCTTGTTCTTATTTTTTATACCTGTGTGAGCGTTAAGACAAATCAAAATTTTACTAACATTTCAAAGCTAGTTTTAAGAACCGATATTCCACTTTGCGGTTTACATTGATAAGTGTTTAACTTTTGTTCAACGGTTTGGTTCATGCGGTTGCTCTGTTTAAAAGTCCTTGACGATTAATCGGCATGGCTAAAACACTTTACAGGTTGTTTCCGTTATTTACTACGTGGGGAAATTTAGTTTCTACACATATTGAATCTTGACAGTTTCCATTTCTCCCCAAATAACGAACGCCGCAACGTGCTGTACTTTTTCTGCCGTGTCCCGCAGTATGCTGGAAGTCTTCAATCCGATCACATGACTTTTCTTAGTGCGCACGCTCATGAATCATCACGTCAGCCCCAACTTGGCGTGTGTGCACGCACGCTTACGTTTTGACTTTTATTTCCAACATGTGCTGCACTTTTCACGTCTCACCGTGCGCGCGCCAACATTTTGACGAGCTGCGGTGTTCGCACATGCACACATGCAGTCAAGCGACGCCGTATTCATTTTACATCGCCGAACAAGACACATTATGCATTTTTATCACAAATTAAAAGAGTTCCTTGACATCTTCATAAAATAGTTGCCAAAACCTGCATAAGGATGATGAATTGTGTTGTTCTGTCACTCTGATTTGAGGAGGCGCTTCTGTCTCAGCAAATTCAGGGTATGTCTTTTATTATCAAAACCAGAGCGATGTAACTAGGCGAGAGTCTCGGTTGCAAACAGCCCAGTTTAAGGGATGTCCGATACCACTTCATTTATTTCCAACCGATGTTAGTACGAGTACTCAACTCTTGAGTAATCACAGATACCGATACCAACTACTGATATCGCAAATGCCTTTGTTAGACAAAAATAACCCAAAAAAGACATACAGTAATTTTAAAGAAACACTTATATATTCTAATACAGTATTTTTCCTTAAACTGTCGTGAAGTTCATGGCAATTTTCTATTCTTATTTTGAACTTCTACAAGAGATCCAATTCTTGGTATCAGTACTCCCCTGGCTCTACCTATTTGGAGCAAAAATGAAAACAAATTAAAAATACGACAGAAATGTTCACTTCGTCACTAAGTCGCCCTATCACACTTGGTTGATGATGCAACAAACATTAAACCAAACAGAAAAACACCCCTGTTCAGCTTGTTTGTTGAAACAAATAAGCAATCATAAAACGCATAGTAAGCTTAAATGTGTTGAATGAGACCCCCGTTCTACCTACTCGTAAAACAAACACATATGACAAGAATACATTTCCTCATAACCTATTAATTGTGCCACACAATGCATTCTGGGAACCAAAAAGGAAAGTTCTTCTTTTTTTTTTTTTAAACAATATATATTATTTAAAGTTTACCCCTGCTGTTAACGGGCAAGAGGTACCAGTTCGGCCTGTGAATAATCAAAATCTGGATGTAATTCACATCTACAGGGTGTTCCTTTTAACCGATAGTCAATATTTGTTTCTCCTGCCAAAAATCAGCATCGCCCTAAAAAAATCTAAAATAAATGAGCCATTTTCACTGGTGAGGGCAGTACTTCCAAACCATCCAAATACACTTTGTTAATTAGTGTACTCGTTCCACGTTTGCAAATACACATGAAATACACATCCCATCACGACCACTTCAATAACTTGACCAAACCTTTGTGTTGGTGTCACTTATCAGAAGCTAAGCTTCAGTAAGAAACTTCAGTGACATGTGACTGAGAGCATCTCAGCGGAATTTGTGAGAAAAATTCAGTTGTGTATATAGTGTAAGTGTTTCAGGAACGCGTGTGTATTTCAGTAGTGTGTGTATATGTTTTAGTAGGGTGTGTGTGAGGGGTGATGAGAGGCAGCAAAAGTGTTTGAGGGTCGTACAAAGGTCGTATTTCACTAGAAGATGACATTATCCCACCACACACACGCGGACACACACATGCACACACTTTTCCGCACACTTATGCAGCAGCATCGATTGCCAGGCTGTAGTCCCGCCGTTCTATTTACGCTCGGGCCTCTCCGGGACCCTCAACGCTTCCTCATTAAAAGGCCAAACACAACGAGCGCCGAGTGCCATCCGTCATCCCTCCGCACTCTGCTGTCAGTCCTGAAAGAAGCGAAAACGACGTGACCGTTGCGGATGAGGAAGATGAGGCGGGAGGTTTTGGCATGATCGGAGAGGCAGATGGCGCACACGGATCGATTAGTCATGCCTGTCAGCGGGGCCACGGGGCGCTGACTGATGTGCCTCGTGAGTAAGGGGGCGTGCACCTGTCCTGTCATGTCCCGTCCTGACATCTGGATGGGACACATGTCATGGGAGCGCAATAAACACGTTCACTACATTAAAGGATGTCGATGGTCCCAGAACGGTGGCCAATCGGCTTGTGCGGTCTGCCCGGTGAGTTCCAGGCGACACATCACCACACAAGGCCAGTGGCGGCCATGTTTGTCTCGCTCTGTGATGTTTTTGCGGCGCGGGAGCTTAGCGGCGCCATAAGAGGCTTACAGAGCTGAAAACAGCGTGTGAGTGTGTGTGTCAGGTGTGTGCGTCACCGTGTTGGAGTGCGTGACAGATGTGCTTGTGTGAGTGAGTGTGTGTGTTTCGGGAGCTGCAATCGTGACGTGGGATTAGAAGAAACATTCTAAAATGGTGGCGTTCTGTGACTGCAGAGGGAGTTAATGAGGATCAAACATACGACGTGGTCAAAAGAACAACCCTAAAATAAACAACCCTAAAATAATGTCAGAATTTGACAACTGTTTTTTTTTGACCCAACATTGTACCAATTTGCCATATTAAATTACTATTGCAGTATTACACCACACGGTGGTGATACATTGGAAACAATTGGAAATTGCTCATAAAACCCATCAAAGTAGAGTAACACTGATGAGCCAAAATTAATATATATATATATATATATATATATATATATATATATATATATATATATATATATATATATATATATATATATATATATATATATATTCAAGTGTATTAATTCTATTGTCTATTGTCATGCTGCTTATTGTTTTTTTTTTGTTTGTTTGTTTGAATCACTTTAAATACTCAAGGAACAGTTCAGTTGAAAATAAAACAGATATGGGTCAAAAAAGGGACCAAACATATGTTTGGGTCATTAAACATCAAAACAACCGTGTCGTTTTGTACAGACAACCTCAAAAACTGGTTTGTTTTGTTTAAAACAATCCAGAAGGTTGGGTTAACTTCATCTAAATATTGGGTCAGTTGTTTTTTGACTCATCATTATTTTTAATCCAACTGTATTTAATGCATTACTTGATCAAGTCAGTTATGGTGTGAGATTAAACTGCAATGTCGGACTGTCCCTGAAAAGCAACACTGGACATTTATAGACACATAGAGTATGTACACAAAGATGTATGGAGTAGAATGATTGACACAAAAAAGAAAGTATTTGGTATGTTTTTCATAAAGACTCATGAGCATCCAAATGTTTTGGTGATGTAATGACTGTCAGGCTGTTAAATTAAGTTGCGGCCACAAAGCATTTCGGTTTGCGGGTATATTGGGGTCCCGTCGATAGTAATTCATTTGCTGCTTTTAGTTTCAGTTTATGACTTTGCCTCCACTTGCGAGTGTGTGGTCAATATCGCAGGAGGAAGCAAACGGGTCGATTGTAATTAAAAAGAAAACAGGTGTAAGGGATGAATATTTCATGCGGAGAGGCCTCGGCTTCATTAGCGCAAAGTGATGAAGAGGCAAAACGTCGCATCCGCTTGCCACCCGGACGTCGAAAAAGAAAAATCACAAGATGAAAAAAAAGTGTGAGTCCTCGTTAAGCTCACGCATTTGTTACTTTTCCCACATTGTGACTGCGGCTTTGTCCTTTGAGATGCTGAGGTTATATTTGGACTAGCATCAACTCACACTGTAATAAAACTGTCATACTGCGTGCGCGTGTGTGCGTGCGCGTGAGGATGAATGGCGGCCCGTCTCGAGCTCTCACAGCGCCGCCTTCTAATTGGTCGACGCGGATTGAAGTGCTGCTGCTGCACTTTTCTTCTCAGGGGCGTGATGGATGAGCATAGGAACCGAGGAAGGAGAAGGGATAAAAGAATGGTAGGATGAAAGGAAGGATTGGAGGCAGAAATGTAAGAAATAGGTCTGAGGGAAGAGAGGGAGGAGAAGCAGCTGCAGGATGGTAGGACGAAAGGAAGAATCCCAGGCAGAAAAATGAAAAATAGGTCTGGAGGAAGGACAGAAGGAGGTCAGAAGTAAAAAGAAGGATGCAGACAGCTCAAAAGAAGGAGGAATGTAAAGCAAATGAACAAAAAGCAAAGGATGATGCTAGGGTTAAAAAATTCTCTGCATAGAAGGCAGAAGGGAATGATGCTAGCCAGGAAGAAAGGAGGGAACAAAGTTTAAAAAAAAACAGAAAAGCAGAGTATTGGGGGGGGCGTAACAAAGGAAAGGACGGAAGGAACCAAAAATGCAATGCAGAAAAGCAGGTTATAAGCGAAGAGGAGAGAATGAAGGCAGGAATGTCACTTTCAGGGAAGGAATGACGTAAGAATCCAGGAATAAAAAGTAGGTTTAAGGAATAAGACAGAAAGAAGGAATGGAGGAGTGTAGGAAGGAAGGAAGAGAATGAGGGAAGGAGGGAAGTTCACTCTCTGACCAATGCTCAAATCCAGCATTGTCAGGAAGGAATAACGGGCGGAAGAAAAAGATAGGAAGGAAGGAAACAAGGAAGGGGAAGAAGACAGAAAGAAAGTTGGATAGAAAGAAGTTGGGGAAGGAAATAAAAGGCTGGAAGGAAGCAAAGAAAGGTGGCAAGACAAAAGATAGCTCGATGGAAGGACGGAATTCGGGAAGTTTACTTTATTGACAGTCTAGCATTGTTGGGAAGGAAGGACGGATGGAAGAAAGAACCGTAGGAAGGAAAGAAGACAGGAAGGGAGAGAGGATGGAAGGAAAGACCGACAAACAAAAGTAATGCAGGTTTTTAGATAGATTTTCTGGGAAGGAAGGATGCAAGGATTGTTAAACAGGTGTATAAAATTGGGTATTCTCATGTTGCCATAGCAACCGACCATGCTTCTCTCCTCTTTGGAAACCAAGGTTATATTCAAGCTTGAATGTCTCATTCACAGACGAGAAAAGTGGTACAGTCCGTTTTAGGGGGAGAAGAGGACGAGGGCAAGGAGGGAGGAAGGTTGCGAGCGTGTGTGTGTGTGTGTTAGGGGGATGTGTGTCTGTGAGTAGGGGGAGGAAAGTGACTAATGTCTTCCAAGGAGCGAGCGAGGACAGGAATGAGACGCTCCGGCCAAAACCTTGCACTAAATGTCCTTTTTGTCTTCATTAGACGCGACGTGTCATTCCCAACACATATATAAAAGTACAAGTATCCATACATTTAAGATTGGGTTGAAGGAAAGTGATGCTTATTCATAATATTCACACAAATACACACACAAACACACGCGCACACACACGCACACGCTGCCAAAATAGCTGCAAAGCTTAGCTGAGCTGACCGGGTGAAGGAAGGGGAGAAAAGACGGCAAGTGAAAGAAAGAAAGAGACGTTTGTACACTCCAACTGTCTCCACTGAAGGAGCCGTGTGTGTGTGTGTGCACAAGTGTGTGTCTGTGTGTGTCTGCCATTGCCACTGAAGGGGGCATCTGTATGCAAATAAGACAGGGTTCTTCCTGGGTGACAAATCAAAAGGCCCACCTGCTGCAATGTGTGTGTGTCTGCCTGTGTGTGTGTGTGTGTGTTGAAGCTGGCAGGGCGAGTCTTATGTGCAGCTACAAAAACAACAGCACCTTGTTTGCCGCAAACAAACAAAATGGCCGCCCAGAAAATGGTTCGCCCAGAAACAAATGGTGCAAATGTTAGCATGATACTATGTTAAAGAATTCAATGTGTCAACACACACACACACAAAAACACAGACATCCTGGCCCTGTGATTGGCTGGGAAACGACAACTGCGGCACATACATAGGCTTCCGTTACTATGGCAACACTGCAGTGGAATAGCATGCGGCGGGAATTTTAAGCAAGCCGTTTATCCAAAATTCCACCCTTCTTTCCAAAACATGCATGCCTAATCCCTGAAACCAACTAACATGATTTAAACTCATCTTTTAATCAACCCCAAATCAAACAGCATTCCATTCATAATTTCCAGAAAGCATCCATCCTTCTCTCTAAAATGAATCCATAATCCTTCTAACCAATTGATCGTCCATTAATCAAAACATCAATACAATATCCACCCACTATTGATCATCCGCCAGTCATCCATCTCTCCAGAAAACAGCCAATCAATGAATCAACAAGCCACCCATTCATAGCGCTTCAAGCCACCGTTAAATATTCCCTGACCAGTCTATCCGTAAATCATATATTGATTATCGGCTACTCCAACCAACCATCAAGAGACATTCATGCATATATCACAATCCAATCCAACTAATTTTACCTTAGTTCCATTCATAAATCCAAACCATCCATCTTTCATTCATCTGTCTAGGAAGGAACCAGTTATTCATCCGATAAATATTATTAATCCCGCTGGCAAGAATTGGCCAATGTCGTTCCGGAAACCAATCAAACACTTTTGATCCTTGCATCCATCCATCAGTCCACCACCATTCATTCATAATAGCCACCCATTAATTCAAGATTCAATCCCAATCGATCATCTGTAATTCCATTCACATCTTCTAGCCACCAAGAAAGCATAGTTGGTCTACAGGATGGTAATTCTTACCAGGATAGAAGTCTTTGGATTTGGACAGTTTGATAGTGGCTCCAGTTTCCTTCTGCAGCTGGACAATGGTCTGTCCGCCCTTGCCGATGATGGAGCCCGCCGCGTAGCTTGGGATCAAAACTTTCAGGAAGTACTCGCCTTCCTCTGCGGCAAGAAAACAGAAGGCCGGAAGTTAGGAGAAGGAAAAGTTTAGCAGCCTAGATTTAAAGAGAAGAAATAAAAATAAAGACCAAAAAAAAGGGCAGTCTTTTTGTACCTTTGTCCTCATGCCATTCATTTTTTTGAATTCAGTACTGTATTAGGGATTATTATTGGATGAACTCATCAAATAACATAGGTTTACATTGCCCAATCAAATAACAAGGCGTCTGTCTTCCATTCTCGTGGTTGATGTAAACGAATCAAAATTAAAAAAATCAAAAAGGTGTGTCGATGTACCGTTTTTGTAGAAAAAAATACTTTGCAATCATAACTAATAAATAGGAAAAAATAGTTCTGTACTGAAAGGCAGACTGAATTTGTGACTATTCTTTGCTCATCTATAGAATCAAATCCTTTTGAAGAAAGTCATTTTGAATTGAAAAACCCAAATGTCTGAATCAAATCATTCGACGCAATTTTCCAACATAACCCTACTGCATTTGTTTTGCCTCTCATCAATTTTGGGTTTGATTCCACTGTCAACCACTAGATGGCAGCAAACTTCAGTATGATGCTAAATTTGAATGAAGAAGAGTGAAACCAGGAAGTACTTTAAGCTCAGCCGAGATTTTGCTGAAAATCAATGTGTTGATTGGTTTATTTTGTAATCAACATGATTTATGTTTTGAAATGATAATGTAGATTTGTTAATATGGAAAGAAAATAGGATTTGTTTACTATAAACACTTTAACATATACACAGAGGGCTCATACATTTTAACACCGTGCCATATTTTCATCTTGCATTCTCTCAATTTACTATATTAATTTAATGTTTGTCTTTTGCTGTGTGGGAGGGGTGTAATTATAATTTAGAAATGTTTTCTCCAGGGTTTTCGCGGTGCAATGGAAAGGAAGTGATTCCGATCACAGCCCGTTTGTACCAAAGTGCCTGCCATCTTTTTTTTATTCATCCAATTACATTTCATTTGGACTCGAGTGTTAGGAGACGGGGGAAGCGACCATCAAACGATGACCGATCCCCACGACAAGTCATTATTTCCATAATGCGAGGATTCCCTGCCGGCGTTATTGCTCGTTTTTCCCGCGGAGCCTTTGAACGCGGCGGCCTCCGCATCGGCCCTGATCTAATTTCGGCGTCGGGCCCGAGGAATCTGGTCCTCGTCAGCGCGTTGGCAAGGCGACAAGGAGCTGAGAAGCGAACTTCGTAGGAGCCAGCCCCCGCCGCTGGACACATAGCTATACAGGATTGCACGAGTTTTTTGGCATGGGTGGGCAATAAAAGAAAACAATTAAAAAAAAAAAAAGACAAAGACATATTTTGGTGGGTCCTGCAATACAGCAAGATGTTTGCCTTTCACTCATATAATTAGAGATTTACATAAAACGTCTGTGAGCTGGGGCTGTTCCCAGAACTTTTTGGGGGGGAGAAAAACTTGGAGTTGATCTCGGAACGGAAACAAACACTTAAATATTTAAATAAATACATAATTGATAAATAAAGAATAACACATGTACGGTATTCCTCCATCCTGCATGCTGACTAACTTGAGCTTCGTCAACTAGCTTTTGGGTCACTTTTGACCGAATGTTGTCAAACCAAAAACAAGAAATTGAAAAATACATGATAATGTAGAAAAAGATCGAGTAGTACACCTATGGCTTTCTTTTTTATGTAATCAGGCACACCAAGCATTTTTATAGACTAATGAATCATCTGTTTCATTATTTAGCCTAAAACGAGTGAATTTTAATGCATTTCTTGATTTTGTGTTGTTATGCATTTATCTCATGAAATAAGGGGTTCATCGAATAAGTACTGTATGTTAATAATAGTCTACACAGGCAAAAAAAAAAGTTTATTTACAATTGGACACTAAAAGTAGGCCTACCAGTACACACCACCAGGTAAATATTAATAAGTAAGGTAGCATTACACAACAGCCGTGTTCTCACAGCAGGTGTGAAAGGAACCCCTCGAGTGGAGAAACATTCTCAGTTTCTAAATCATGTGAACATCTTTCATCTTTACTTACTCCCCAAAAATAAAACGCGACAAATAAAAAATATCCTCTGACCAAAAAAAGAGTGTGGAGGTTGGTGAGCGAGTGTTTCACATCAGATTTGAGTCCATGTGCCGTCCTCATGTTTGATAATCCGGGACATGTAACCTCGGGGGTAGCAGATTAAAATAGGATTATTATTACAGGGCCACACTTCCACCCAAAGGCGGGGCCTCTCTACTCTTCCTAGTGGAATGTAAAAAAAAAACAACATGTTAACGTTTAACTCTTTGGGAGAGGTCACAAGAAATACTTCTACCAACAAGGCCTCATCCATTATTTTTATTGACGTCTATTTAAACACATTATGACATGTTCCACTCCAGGCCCCGAGGTGGTGGTAATGTGTTTGCAAGTTTCAGAAAAATGTAGTATTCTATTAGATTAAAAAAAAAAAAAATTAAGTGTTTTGCCTAATGTTATAACGCACATATTTTAGTGTTTTTCCCCCCCAAATACCCATATATATATATATATATATATATATATATATATATATATATATATATATATATATATATATATATATATATATATATATATATATATATATATATATATATATATAAATTTCCAATTTAGTTTATTGTTTATTATCTTTTAATTTTATATATTTTTATAAAGTACAGTCTTAGTAACACTTGCACTAGAATAATATTAATATTATTCTATTAATATTTGCACTAGAAATTTGCTTTTTTTTTTAATTGTCCCGCAACATATTCTATAAATAAAATATTACTTAGGCCTGCCGCAGGTGTTTCCCATGTACTATTGTCCCAGAATGGAGACTAGATTTCATGCTACCAACATCCTGTCTATTGCGGCACTCCTCTCACACAAATCTGTGCGGTGACCGCTGGACAGAAATAAACAAATCCAGGCAGTGTTCCACCGTATAGACAGTGTATTAAAAAAAGCACCAGGCATGATTGTTTCGCATACTGGATTCGACGAGTCAAACAAATGACGTGTCAGCGAGCTTTTAGTGTTGCGGCAGGTCACACGAGGCAGGAATAAATTACGCCTCGACCATTTTTTTCCTCGACACTCGCTGGCGATAAAGGACAATGAGCAAGGGAGCGCATACGTGCACCAGACTGCTTTTTTTTTTCAGATCAACTTCACCGCCTCTAAAAGTAGCTTCAAAGTTACTGATTTGATTTGCTTGCAATTGTACATTAGCTTTCAATGTTAGTTTCTGAAGTCACCTTTTCACAAAGCCAATCTTTTTGTTTTAAAAAGTTATAGTTACAAGAAGATAACCTTGCGTGAAGAGTCACCTTTTGACATCATTGGCAACAACCATGTTGCATTGCTAATTAGCTGCTAACACTAGGAAAAATGTACATTAGCACATTCACGCTAATTGAATCGCAGCTTTCTGACTCTTATGTGAAGCTAATATTTCGTTTTTTAACCATTTTATCCACAGCAGATGAGCTTGATTTTCGTTTTTGTTTTGCTGAACCATAGCAACAAATAAGCTATGCTACTAATTTGAATGAAGTCTTAACATTTGGGACTTATGTGGGACGCTAATCATGCTACTTTGAAACTCTTTGATTCGCAAGCGTGTCGAGACAATCCGGCCTTTCGTGTTAGCAATAACGAAGCAATGTTGTTAATTAGCTTTTAGCGCCAGAACGGAAACCTCAAGCTCACGCTAACTGAAAACTAGCAAGCTGGACTCTGTTGCTTGTTAGCTACTCGCGCCAAGACTGACTAGCACCTCGAAATGTCAGGTTAAGCTTCCAGTTTTATATGGCCTCAGTTGCGTCGTCGAATGTCTTATGTAACAAATGAATGTGTATTCTCCTTCCCCTCTGCAATTCCTATCATGCACTTGATCCTTGTCTCCTCGCCGCAGTGACCTACTTGTGTTCTGCGCGAATCCTTGGCGCTGACCTGCTTTAGATGGAGGCTAGCTAATTATAACCAGCCCACGCTAACAAGGCGGGGGAATTGTTAAATAGCAATTGAGCGAAAATTAAAAAAACACTTCCGCAGTGTATCGTGGTGAGGGAGCTTCATCTATTTTGACCACATAAAAACCATCATCCAAAATGATTTCTTCGTTGGTTTTGAGCTAAAATTTTAAGTTTTACTCGCCGATTCATGGAGTTTTAAAAATTAATCAAGATATAAAAACCCAACTTAATTATTCTGAATACATATTTCGTGATGTTTTTATTGCTTCATAAATTCGTATTTCTCCCAAGTTTTATGACTTATTCCTGTGATTTTATGAGTAGTGTTCTTCCTTAACATCTTTTTTATCTTGTAATTCCATGACTTCATTTTTGTAATTATTTGACTTGATTCTCATCCCTTTTTTCTTGGTAATTCCACAACTTCATTCTTAGAATTGTCTGACTTCATTGTTGTACGATTATGACTTTATTCTTGGACTTAATCTGTTTGTTTTTTTGTTTTTTTTGTTTTTTTTTTAAGGCACTACAGTCCAAACGGGGAAGGCATACTTTTGCCAGTCGAAGCGCTTGTGGCTTTAAGAGCTAATAAACTCTGCTGCTGAGAGATTTTATGACAAACAAATCTTGCATTTCAAATCGCCGTGGTCTTCTTTCCAAAACAAGATCAAACCTGTCACACATGCATATGCTGTAGATCCGACCAAGGTCGTAGCGACCCCTTGGTTGCTTGTTAACCGAGAAAAGAAAAGAAGATAGATATAGAAAAAGGTGATTTCATTTACTAAGCATTCTAGTCAGTTATACTTTAGTTATTTTTTTAAATTCCAAATTTTGATTCTTTAAATTTTCTGTTGTATTGATGTCATTTGAGCTTTTTTTTTTTTTTAGAAAATTTTAGATACACATCAATACAATTAGAAGAACGACATGAGTCTTGAAAATTTTTGTCATGGTTGTCCTGTTTTACTATTATTTTTATAAATTATACTTTCTAAATTCATGCTTTGTATTTTTTGTTTCCATTTTTTCAGTTTTTGTTTGATATACATCTTATAAATTGCATGTTTTTGTTGTACTTCAAATGTATTCCACCTATTGCTTTTTCTGATGATTTCATAACTTGAATTTTATGATTTTATGAATAGTAAATATGATTATTATTCATTACTTGTATTCTCATTTTAGGAACTTTTTCTTATAATCTTATGGCTTTTAAATCATTTTATGGCATTGTGCCTGCTTGCCAATATTTTCTTTTTATGACATTTTTTCTATAGCTTATGACTGTTACAGTACGAGCATTTTTTTTCTCATTTATTTTAATTACGTTCCACACAAATCTAAAGGGTAAGCTCTGGCTGCAGCTTGCAGGCTCAGTATATGATGGAGGCTAAATATTTGAGTCCCCCCATTAAATGTTTGACTCCGCCCACACGAAGTCTAAGCATTTACCATTCTTTTTTTCCTTAACTATTTCCTTGGCAGCTTTTATGATGTTCCATCTTGTGATGTCACGCTTATTCATTTTTTAAACACTTTTATAAACATCAAAAAAGACCCAAATACTAAGCCGGGGGTGGGCAATTCCAGGCGTCGGAGGCCGGTGTCCTGCATGTTTTCCAGTTTTCGCTCTCAAACACTCCTGATTCAAATGATTAGGATTATTTTCAAGCTCCAGCAGAGCTTGTTGATGAGCTAATGGTTTAAATCAGGTGTGTCAGGGAGAGAAAGCTGGAAAACATGCAGCACACCGACCCTCGAGGGCCGGAATTGCCCACCCCTGTACAAACCTCACTCATGATGTGGGTGGAGTCAAATGCCTATTTAACAGGTCAAACTTTTGGCTCCACCCACACATTGAGCCACACAGGCGTACTTTGGCCGATGCTACTCATACCCAAATCCACCATGATAAGTCCTTGCCACCCGTAGAGGGCGTCACACTTGAATCTAGATGACGAATCATAAACCAGTACTTATCTATACTCTGAGGGGAAACGCCTATATTTAAAAGGATCTAGTAAAAAAAAGTGCATATTTTGCGGTGCCTTTGTAGTAACAAAAGGTCGGACGTGCCCTACCGCACAGGTCAACTCAAAGCCCCTGTCGTGTGTGTGTGCTATTTGAAGGTTTCATAAGCACAGCTCAACATGTGTGTGGGTGCTCCATCATAAATAATACACCATCGCGGTGCGAGTAAACAGTGCAATGTGTTGCTAAGGCCCGCGCCGACCCAGCGGGCCCAGAATAGGCGCCACATGCTGCAGGCTTGAGGGCTTAAATCCTGGGGATCTTGTGTCCCCGGGGCAAAGCGAAGCGGGCTCCTCTTTCTACGAGCCGCTTCCACCGTCCTCGTCCTCACCGCCGCGCACGTATAAAATCAAAACTTAAAGTCCCTGTAAAGTGGATTCAGGCATTTGTTTCTGTATACGTTGTGCATGTCGAAAGATTATTGCTGGGGTTGTGCAAAGATTGAGAAGTACGTACAGTAGATACATTTATCAATTTTTGTGTCATCAATTCTCCGTTTCCCCACTTTTTTAAAAGGTTGAGTGAAGTAGCATCCACTTTTCTATGTTTCCAAAGATTCATTTTCGTAGACAAGTGTACACAATGTTCTCGCACCTGTACAAAAGAATACAAAATTTTAATTGTGTTTCCTCGCCAACAAGCGGTTCACTTTGCGCGGCGTCGCTAATTGACTGATTATTTTGAGTGTGTTTAAATCACAGGTATCAAACTCCAGGCCCAGGGGCCAAATCCTAAAACTAAAGTTTTCTTCAACTTTAAAAAAAGATTTGGGGAAATGACAAGCATTTTTTGATACCAGTCCCTCTGGAAAAATTTGATCTCAAAACTGGCAAATATGTGATGATCATATTTAAAATTGATGTGATGATCATATTTAAAATTGATTTGACTTCAAAGTCATAACCCTGCCGATACATATATTTAGCAATTGAGGTATATTTTCCAATGTGAACTCTAATCATGGATCAAACATGGACAGGCCTGATATTTTGGATCAATTTGACCCAACACTTGGGGTTGTTTTGCACAAAATAACCCTAAACCTAGGTTATTTTGTACAAGACAACCTCGAAAACTGGGTTGTTTTGTATGAAACAACCTAGAAAGATCAAATTAAATCAACGCAAATTTTGGGTTGTCCTTTTTTGACACATAATTGGATCTTTTTTGACACAGTATTTTCATTTTTGCACATTTCGGAAGAATAACACCTGTGATATTTTGATTGCTGTCAAACATATTAAAAAAATGTTTCATTTAGCTAAAACAATATGAACGTTAATTACATTTACTGGTCTAGTTTTACGAAGAATTGAGTAAGTCGTTTCAGTCTTACCAGAATCTTTTTAGTACCAGTATCTACATCCACTTCAGAACAGTGTGTGAGAACTTAGCCACCTCTACCTACTTATTTAAGGCATTTCCAAGGCAGTACCAGTTGTTGGCAGGAATACTTTTGGGCCTAAAATGTTGCGGTTTGAGCGCCGCAATGTCCACCGGGTTCTCGGATTGCAACCGGATTAAACGTACGCTCGTAACGCGCAAAACCAGACGGGACAGCGCCCACTTTATGAGCTCGTTAATGCTCGGCGCTTTGATCGCCTTTCTTAAACACCAGTTTGGAAGGCTCACCATTTATAAGTAAATATCGGCAAGTTGACACGCACATTTTGCTTTGTGTATGCGCTCATAGGCTGGACAGTGGTGGGGGATTTTAGGGTGGGTGTGAGGCCTCTGGGGAATTCAAATATCCATCTCCTTTAAGGGAGAGGGAAGGGGGGACGTGCTTTGTCTAACACACCCTGGTCCTGGGGTTCTTTTGTTGGGGGGGTTGTACACAGGCGCACACACACACACACACACACACACACACACTCAAACGGCAGTGAGGCTTTACCAGCTGTCTACGGTCAGAAAGATACACCAAAATACACTTGGAGCTCATCAAGGGGTTTTGGGAGGAATTTTTTGATCCGGCATGTGTTGTGTGTGTTGTCTGTATTTCATTTAGGCATCTAACTGTTGTCGTTTCATCACCGGCCATTGTGGCAAGCGGCATCTTCTAGCGTCCTCCCCTTAGACGGAGATTGATGACACATTTTGCGGCGAATTCTATTTTGTAGCACTGGATAAAGCCTCGCTGAACATGGGACGACATGGCTGAAAGTAACTGACTAATTGTGGAAAAAAATATATCGTCGGTGACTGTATATCAGTTTTGTTTTGTCTTTTTTGGCTCCATTCACAATAGACTGTACTGTATTATAATTTTCATTCAAGCTCAAAAAACACAGCACTTTTGTCAAGGTAGAACCTCTTTAAACCTCATTTTAAAGGCATAGGTACCCATTGTCCCAGATTTTTTTTCTATCACAAGGCCTCACTAATTACAATTACTTCAAGCAATGAAACACTTAGGAAAAATAGAAGCAGCTATGCTAACAATGCTAACGGCATCGCTCTCTGCGGTGTGTGTGTGTTGGGATGAGGGGGAGGTGCGCAGTAGTCTCGTTTGCTGGGCTCAGCCTTTTTTTTTTTTTATCGCCCACTCTCATCTATATTCATCGCCGCTCTGAACAGCCAATCACGCAGATCGCTCAGCTGCAACATCTCCGCCTCTTGGCTCCTTCACTTTCATGCAGTATTAAAAAAAAAAGAAGAAGGGAGATCGAAGTGATTGGCTTCACCGCCCTGTCCGATCGATTGGCGGCGGCGGCGGCGGTTGCCGGGCGATGGATGGACGATGGAGGAAGAGGAGGGCGAGGGCGTGAGGGTCTGGAGGACAACCTGATTAGAATGCATGAGGAGGACGAAGGGAAGGAGAATGCCGGGAACACCGTGTTCTCCGACGTTTGCGTCCCCACGACGTTCGGCATACTGAATCATGGGCTTCTTGCTTCACGTTTGTCACTTTGCGATATGAAAAATGAAAACGCTTCACTCTGAATAGTGAGCTTCAGCGTCTCTGATACGACGATGTGTGTCTGTATGTGCATGTGCGTCTGTATTCCTTGTCCCGACCTTCCGGGGGGAAAAAAAAATGCTGCGTCAGTCCAACAATTTACAGATTGAACTGGAGGAACACGTTGCACAGCCAAGAATGGAAAGTCAAGGAAAATGAAAAGGACAGAAGACAAAAGGATCAAGGAATGAAGAAAAAAACATGGGAAGAAAGGAAAATGAATGGAAAACAGAAAGGAACCGGGTGGAAATAAGTAAAAAGATGAAAGACAAGGAATGACTAGGGAAAGGATCTTACATCAGGCAATGAAGGGAAATGAGGAGGACTGAAACATGAGCAATAACAGGAAAAAGTAAAAAGAGAAACATGTGAAAAGAAAAATGAAAGGAAAACAAAGAGATATAGGAAGAAATGAAGTGATCAAATAGGCAATGAAATAAAAGATGAGAAAGGATAATAAGATAAACTGAAAGCGAGTCAAAGAACGGTGAGTGATGAAGGAAGGAAAGAAGAACCAAAATAAGAGGAAAAGAATGAGAAAAAATTCGAGAAAATGAAAATGCCATATAAGGAGAAAAAACAACAGAAAAGAGAGGAAATAGAAAAATGAGTAAAAGAAGAGAAAAGAAAGGAGAAAAACAACGATGAGAATGATTAATGAAAAATGGTAGAAAGAACAAAAAAATCAAATAAAGTGAAATTTGAATAAAATGTAACGCAAAAGAGGCTTCAGGTCGCTGATCCAACTTGGTTGCCATGGCAACTGAAAGTTTAGACCTTCCTCCAGAGGCCATTTTTGCACTTTCACCGCATACACAAGCGAGAAAAAGAACCATAACAAGAAAAACCCTGCTTTTCCTCTTCCTCCTCCTCCTCATCATGCGCTCACTACACAACGCGCCCACTAATGGCCGACACGCTCTTTAGCATCGCGACCGTTAGCGCAAATGTCAATCGCCCTCCAGCCCGCCTCGCTCGTTTCTTTCATCACTCTTTCTTCCAACTTTCAGCTTCAGCAGCTGCCCAATAGAAATCCATCCATAATTCATCTTTGTTTCTTTCTGTTTCAGTGAAATAAAATAGTTGCTAATCGTTAAGTTGTCTCATTGCAGCTAGCGCCATTTAGCCGCTTCTCAAAGTGATCTTGTGAAAAATGCAATCATTTTGCTTAAGAATGGATGAATGGATGGATGAAAGCCAGGACACATTAAGATGGGCGGGAAGCATGTGGCATATGCCCAACTAGACGTTCACAAATTTTGAGAGATGTGGTATGGGCATATAATTTTTTTTGAGGGATGGGTATATTTTTGACATGTTGGAAAATCATTACCAAGGTGAACTGATTGTGCTGAATGATTTGAATATCAAATGGGAATGATGATGCAAATCTGTTTTGTTGAGTATGTGATTAAGAACGAAGAGAGAATGCTAATGGTGAAAATGTTGAATTTTTGTTTCTGTGGGAATTTTGGGCAATTTCCCCATTGGGAACAAATAGGGAATTTTTGGTTTAAAATGTTGAATTTTGAGAAAACTATTAACTTTTGGAATGAGAAAAATAGTAGCCAATAATGCATGAATTTTTGGAATACATTAAAGTTGTAATGGTGGGAATTGGATTAATTATGTTGAAGCAGATGCACGTCAAAATAATGGGTGCAAGACAAATAGAAACAAGGGAGATGTGAATGTTTTCAGCCTTCAAAGCTAATGTTGATAGCTTTTCATAAAACAAAAGAATAGTGACAGAGGTTTTAAAAATAATTAAAACTAGTGACCAAACGCTAATTCATTAACACTGGCTACACTTTTCTAAACTATCTTCTGTCTACAGCAATGCTGTTAGCAGTGCGCGTCAGCTTGGCACGATTTGAATTACAGAAGGTATTGAATTTGGAAAAAAAAATGTAATTACTGTCTTTTTTAGACCAAGAATTCCAGTTAGTAGCTCATTGCCTTGTTTGACATCCTTTAGCCTCCAGTGTGGCAAATTGTGCTTATGCAATACATTTTGAATTCCTGGTTTCATAGGCCAAGGTCTGCAAGACACGACGGTGAGTTCAGGGTCTGTGGATTAAAGCTGTGTCGAGGGGCTTGTCGAGGTTGACGTGCAAGGGGGTGCTGACGCTCGCTTGGAACAGCAGCTCCTCATTGATCTTTTCATCTTTAAGACCTTCACCTCTTTATGCGACGTTTGCCGTGATTTATGAGCTGCAGGCAGCCGTTGGGTTCGCGCACGGACCACCTGACAGCCCACTTGCACACACACGTAGAAACACGCACACACCTACACGTGTACATAAACACACATGCACGGGTACAGTGACGAAATATAACTCTCACTTTCGACCGTTGTTTACTTGTTTGACATATAAGCTGTTTTACACTTTTTGTTTTTGAGTGAGCAGAAATGTAAAAATTTTGAAAACATACAAGGCAAATATTAGACACTCAATTCCCCCCAGCCAAAAAAATGAACCAATTTAGTAATTTTACTGTGAAAAAAAAAATCACTTTGTGTTGTTGCGTACATGCCAAATACGTCAATTCAAAGCAGCCTTTATTATTTTTTAGAGGTTAAAATGTCCATTCTTGCTACAAAAAGAATAACTTTTTGTTGTAGTTTTTTTTTTTATTACTCATTTTTAGAGCAAAATGTACTGACAATGTAATGTTATTTTTCTATGCATTCATTTTTAGAAATAAAATGTTACTTCTTGCCACGTAAAGGTTGATTTTACTCTTTATTACTTTATTTAGTGCTGTCAAGTTATTATTATTTTATTTGACTAATTTAGGTCTGCTGGCGAATCTCGCAAAATATTTCATAATGAATTGAATTTTTCAACAACTTTTATATTATAAGTTGATTTTACATAAAAGTTCATATTACATTTTAATGCTGTTGTGCTTCAAATTTTCAACTAATATTTGCAATAGTTTCCATAATTAACTGCGATTAATCACTACAATTTTCTCTAATTAATTGTGAATTCATCACAATTATCATCATTAATAATATAATTAATTGCATTTTTCAGCAGCTATTTCCTGTGAAGCTATGTAACAGATATTTACATGAATAAAGTCTTAGAATTTATATAAAATTAAACTATTTAAAAAACACACACACACACATTTTGTCCCCAAGACAGTTGACAGTGCTTTTTTTTTCCTTTAATGGGATTCGCTGGATTTAAAATCAACAGTTGAACAAAACTGCCAACGCTGACTGCAACGTGAACCAACAACTTTTGCATTTTTTCATTGAGCCGTTGAGCAAACAAGCAGGGGTGCCAAACTCGTTTAAGCCTTCGGGTCACATGGAAAAAAATCTATTGATTAGGAATAGGTGGAGGCCAGGCCAATAAAAGTATGGTATTTATATAGCTTTGCAACGACAATTTCAAATATATATATATATATTTTTTTTAATACTGCCCGAGCTAGTACAAGTACAAGATCACTATTAGTTATAAAATCTCAACATCACTATTAATCATAAAACATTGCAAATGTTTCATTTATTGAAGAGAATCAACTCATTTTCATACTTTACGTTACAAAATCATCTCGTGGGCCAGATTAAACCCATTTGCGGACCAGAACCAGCCCGCGGGCCGGCCGTATGTTTGACACCCCTGTTTTAACATAAAACTAAAACGGCCATCTAGGTACAGTAAATGTCAATCTTGAACTGAGTTGTTTATTAATGCTTTATAACATTTAAATTAGTCTCCAAAGTTAATGATTTAACTGTAATTTATTATATTTTTTTCATGAACAATGAACCCCTGCGTCCAATTCGCTCCTTTTTTGGAAACACTTTGAAAGTCCTTTTTTGTATACCTCACTTCTGTTTACCTTATACGTGTTTTTGGTCCAACAGGTATTGTAACCATTGTGCCTGACGAAAACCTCCTAACAAAGCAGCTCCAAAGTTTCAAATTGTGAGTGACAAATAAATTAAACAAACAACAAGCCCAAATGATGGCATGGCTGGCATGAGTTCAAAGGTCATGAGGACTCACCAGCTTGGCAGTGTGAAGAAAAGAAATGCACACGGAATCAAAAAAATGGATGTCATGGATACTATAGAAAGCATGTCAGCATGCCTTGTTAAGCAGTGCGTGTGCGTGTGCGTGTGTGTGTGTATAAAGGTTAGGTAGTGGTAGAAAGAAGCAGTCTTACCATGGCTCTCAGTTTCTTGGTGTGGGAAAACAATGCCTTCGCTTTCAAAAAGGGGCTGCAGGAAGGCCACTACAGAGAAAGGAAGCAGAAAAGGGAGGGGGGGGGGGGCAGGGTGGAGGGTTGGAGGGGGGAATTTTCGTGGCGTCAACTAATTTGTTCACAAAAACAACCAAGAGGAAGGCTAAGCTAAACGCTAAAACACTGCGGTTAATAAGTACACTTGATTTCCGCGCCGGTATTTGCTTCAATCAAAAGAGCAGTTGCTTAATGCTCAACTACCATCTTTTGCCTTTCAGTCTGCTGGCTGAGGTAGCTAAGTCGCTCTTCATCCTGCTCTTCATCATCATCCCAACCTTTTCATTTGTCTAAATGGACGGGGCTGCCTGCCTGCTGCACTCAGCATCCCCAGGGAGCGAAGGGGAGAGGGGGGGGTGGGGGAGTGGGGGGCTTTTACATGCAGCACTAAGCCGCACTAAAACGTCACTGCTTTAAGTCCGTCGTCAAAAACATCGCTGATTTAAAACGAAAACATTATACGTGGATTTAACTCCATCTAAATAAATGATGTAGCTTACTCGTCAAAACGCCACCAATTTAGCGCCACCGCCCAAACACACCTGATTGAAATCATCAGGCTATACCATACTTTACTAAATATCACTTGGTGAAACGTTCATCTAACCCATTCTTTTAGGTCAATAGGACTAGCGGAAAGGTCGTTTACAAAATAAAATATAACATTAAACCCACTCAACAAAGCAACAGTTAATGTCACTCACGGAAACATTAATTCAACCCAATTGTAATGAAGCTGATTTAGAGGGATATTAAACATATTGAGCCATTTTCACCACTAAAAAGTTAATATTTTGCGTAGGGTCAACAAAATCCTTTTTTCATGTCAAATGAATAAAAGCCTGACCAGTATGCTTTTTTTCAGGATGATGCTGATTTTTGGCTGGAAAAAAAATACAGATTCACGATTTTTTGGCTGATTCTTTTTTAAAATATTATGCTGAACAACGCAGCATTTGTTTCAACTCAATGCATTTCAATAGTTGTCAATTATATGCAGATTTTCTCCATTGATAAAAAAAGCCTGGTGCCTGTTCCCCCCAAATAGCAGGGCTGAACATTATTTTCAGAAAAACAACTTTTTTTCCTGGTTCGCAGTATGTATTGGATGGCACAATTAATGAAGTCATATATTTTTTTGTCACTAGTACTTTAATGAGTGTCATATTTAACACATTTATGCTTAAATCATGCTGAACTGTGTCTTGCATTTTAGGTTGTGGGTAAATTAGTGACATCCAGGTTAATTTCATTGCATTTTTCTCCTAATCATTGCTTGTAAAAATTAAGATTTGTTTTGTTTTGAATGACGTCATCAACAAATTTCATCATACTGTATTTCAGGTTATGATATGACAATATGGGTAATACATAAATAATGACACCAGCATTACTTGTATACAACTGCCATAAATGGTTAGAGTAAGTAGAGGGAAAATGTTCATTTTGGCAAATATTGTCTGCATGTTCAACACTTAAGTATCAACCAATCACGGCTCGGCTGTTTTTTGGGTTTGGTCATGTGATGTTCAAAAGCCGAGTTACCTTTTCCTCTAGCAAGTAATCTCTATTTCTTTTAGCGCTAAGTGGAAAAAAATGTGTTTAAATGTGTTACATTTTACATGAAAAAATAAATGGTTGTGGGATTAATTAGACAAAAATATCAACTTTTATTGCTGAAAATGGCTCAATACATTTAGAATCCATTTAAGTCAATGATCAAAATATTTTTGAATTTATTCCATCAAAGCATCACTGTTGTGACTCACTCATCAAAACATTGCTGATTTTGCATAACAATTAGTCACTCAGCAAAAACCTGACCAAATTATTCATCCAACTCATAATATAACTGATCAAAACAATACTCATTTAAGTCAGCAAACTAAATTTGTCTGACTTTATGCCATCGGGGCATCACTGATAGGAGTCACACATCAAAACCTGAATAAAGTTGAAGCCAAATTTTTTCTTGATTCATTTTGTAATATGAATTAAGAATCAAATCCAGCAGTTTTTATCCATCTCTGGCGGCCGGCCATTTGCAATTCTCACCTGAAATTGACATCACATTTGTTCAGGGTAGCAACCAATCAGTGCTCGACTTGCCCAATGTCACTTGAGCAAACCCAGAAAGCAGCTGAGCCATTATTGGTCTTTATCAAATGTGATGTCATTTTCAGTTCACAGCAAATGGCAAAATGTTCGCTCCCTGAGATTAAAAAAAAAAAAAAGGGGGGGGGGGGGGGTTGCTGCCTAATTCATATTCCATGACTGCAACATTAATTTGAATTTTGTGTTCATAAAATGCGTCTGCACATAACACATTTGTCCATTATATTTTGACTCAACTCCCCTTTACAACAGCACTGACGTAAAAATGACAAATGTTAGCAGTAACAATAAAACTGCGCTAAATACTCAGACTGATTTCACTGACTGACCAAAACATGACTAATTTCAATCCTGTTCCCAAACATGATTGACTCGAACGCCACATTACTTCCAAACACGGCCCGCACAGTCTTCCATGAGGTTTTCGGCAAGTAGGTCACACAGACCCACTCGGCAAATGTTTTGATGCGGCGCAGATTTAGCGGATTTCAGACGATTTAAATGTTCCGCCAGTTTGTTTTTCCTTTGAAATCACAAGCTAGCATCATCTCTTTGGGAGAAACTCACAAAAAAAACTCAGATTGGGACCATTTCACGCTGCTGTAAAAATCTGGAACCTTCTGCTGACCTCCTGCCACTTGTATTTTTAGGCACATAATGCATAATTCAAGGAGGGATAAGTGTGGAAGAGTTACCAGTAAATTTTACACACATACAAGGATCGTAAACATAATCAGGTTCCTCCTATTGTGTTTTAGTGTCAAATATGATCCTGAATGTGCATTACAATGTGACTGCGTGATGGTTGGGATGCTGTGATGGGATGCATGACAGCATGTAAACACAAAAAGAAAACAAGAATGGAGATTGCCATGGCGACACAGTCAGAATCATCATAAGCAAAAGAGGCGACTCGCTGGCGCACGCACTCGCTCGTTAATCGGGCGAGATGGCGGCTGATGTGTGAGATTATCGCACTCGCTCGCTCTTTCTCTCACACGCACGCACACGCACGCACATACACAAGGTCATGATGCCTTCACGCACCAGCCGCATCCGGATTTCACTTGTTTACGTCCCACTTGTTCCTCCGGCGCGAGGAAGAGTCCGGGCGGAGGCCCGTGCCTCATTGTCCCATTCCCGTCACGCAGCCAATAAAACGCTTCGTCAAGCAGCACCGCAGTCATAATAATCGCCATCATAATAAAGCGTCGCCATTCCTCGGGCCAGACGAGCCGACTCCGGCCCATCCACCGGCCCATCCGCCGGCCCATCCACCGGCCTCCCCCGCCCGCGCGCATCTTACCTCCCGTGTTGGTGCGCTTGGTGCTGCTGGCCTCGGTGGGGGTCTCCAGGGGTCTTTTGCGCGAGTCCGGCGGATCGGCCTCCATGTGCGGCTGCTGGCCGTGGTGGTGCGGGTTGGCGAACAGGCCGTTCTGCTGCACTGCTCCGCCGGCCATCATGTTTGCGCGCTCTCGGATGTTGCCTCGCTCCGCTTCTAATCCCCCCCCCTGCTCCTTAGTCTTTTTCCCCCCTCTCCCTTTCTCTTCTTGACGCAGCGTGGCCGCGCGGGCGAGTCCTCGGGAGGGTGGCGCGCGCGCGCGTGTTCGCACTAGACAAAAAAAAAAAAAAAAAAGCGGTGTGGGGCTCTCGCGCACGCGCGCAGAAGAGATGCTGCGCGCGAGGGAGGAGGGAGGGTGGCTCGGAGGAGAAGGTGGACGAGGGAGGGGGCGGAGGCAGAAGAGAAGATTCCAGGAGAGGCTGGTGAAGCGCGTTCACGTCAGTCTTCCATCACGCGCGTGTCATTGCGACGAAACGGGTCCAATCCGAGCGAAAAAAGCATGCGCGGTAGGAAAAGAGAAGAGCCGGCGTGCGCGCGCGTGCGTGACGTCGGGATCGCGCAGGCGGAGGAGAAAGAGAGCGACGTGCTGCTGTGCGTCGTCTCGCTGAAGATGCTGCAGTCGCTCTCGCGGTTGGAGAGCATCCCTACTCTCGCTCGATGCTTCGGAGGGGGCGGGGAAGGGAAGAAGGGACTGTGACGTCAGGGGCCCTCGCGGTGCCTTCAGGGGCTTCCCGTGAACTCCGGCTTCACTCGAGGAGGAGCATCATTCGGATGTTTTGGGTGGTTTTCATGTGAATAATTTCACGTGATATGTCGTTTTGTATAAGTTGACGTTCATTTTTATATTTTAGGAATATATTCGTAGAATGAAATAACAATGTTGGTCAAATAAAAAGACTTTTTTCTTACAGGGAAAGGCAAGTCAAATATTCACAATGTTGAGCCAGCCTGAAACCGTCACATGACCTAACAAAGGAAGTAGCCGGGCCGTGATTGGTTGCCACCTGTGATGTCACTTTGAATGACTGGCAAGTGACAAAAGGAGGTGGCCACCTTCTGAGAATGCTCAAAACAGGTGTTTTATTCCTACTTAATTCACAATATTACTCAGAATGCAGTGTTTAATAATAATATAATTTTATTCAACAATTGTTTTAATAAGCAAATAAATCCCATGGTCTTACCAAAGTCTGCAAACTCCTTATTAAAATCATATTCTTTCAAAAATATTTACACAGATATCACATTTTCTTTCAACAACATTGAAGTATTGCAAGCTTTTTTAATGTTACTACACTCCCCCCCCCCAATATTTTGCTGTCTCTATCATTTTAGTCTGCATTAGCTGCAGTGTCTTGATTCCTTTTTCATGTTTGAAATACCTCCCTTCGAAACAGCTTTCCAGACTTCAAACAGCACACTTCTTAACATACTGCGATAATATTACCAATCCAAAGTGAAAATAAAGAAAATGTTTGTGTTGAACCAAGTTCAATGAGGTGGCAAATGAGCATGTGTATTATTTACATATTTCTCCTTGCAAGCTCATTCTTCCACGCCAAACTCATCCCAACAAACCTTGAATGGAACTTTAAGGAAGTTCCTTCAAGTGATGGAGGCACGCAAATGTCCTAAAGTGTCACTGAGCGATGGAGCGCAATGTGATGCGATGACAGGAGATGGACGCCATGTGAGTGGTCACGTGACCCACCTGAGTGCGTTGTCATGTCGGCGCCGCTGTGAAGAAGAGGTGAACCTCTGGTCGCTGCTCGTTCTTCTCGGGAGCGCCCCAGCCTCCTCGCTCTTCCTCTCTGGCTGTTTGTCACGCACACAGAAACACACACACACACACACACACACTCTCAGACAGACAGGCAATCACTTCCTCTCCTCCGTCCAGTGCACGGATGCACCCTCATCGCCTCCTGTTGCTAGTAGTCAAGGTGACATTGCCTTCATGCGCATACACACACACACACACACAACGCATGCACAAACATAGACACACACAGACACACACACATACAGTGACCACCCACTGCAGATTTTATATTGTTTTGTGTGTGTGTGTATTGCAGTTCAGTTGTGCATGTTCAGTGTAGTACCACGTTTTGCCATAATATGCCAGGGCAGCACTGAGGTCTGCTGGAAGAGAGGCAACATAATCAGGAAAAAAAAAAAGGTAACGGACTATAGATGGTGCAAAAGCACCAGGTGTGTGCAAATAAAACTCTTGAAGTCACTTGGACATGAATGAACATGAATCCTCGTGACCAAGATGCCACAAGATAGTAGCCATTTACCTTAAATTATTTCCTCCACATCAAGATGGCGGCAAAGAATACCTTTTTTCTAAGCGTAGCTTTGCTATGTATCTCAAATTATTTCCTTGGCTTCAAGATGGTGGCCAAGCACTACTTTTTCCCATCCATCTCCACCTACTTCAAATCAGTTCTTCAACACCAATATGGCAGCAAAGCACTACTTTTGTCTAAATTAATTATTGCGTGATTTTCCATATCCAGGAAAGAATGCAAGGATGTGAAAGTTAACCACGTTGACAGCTCGTTCGTAGCGGGCATTGCTAATGGGCACCTTTGACGTTCCCAAGCTTCGTCCAGATGTTTCACCAGACGCTCCCGCCGGCCAACGCCGTCGCCGTGTGGAAAAAGTCAAGCGGGATGGTGGGCAGTAAAAACACATGGCGGCCAGGCTGTACTTTAGGCTTTTTACAAGCAGATGTGCTGGTTTTGGGGAGCTGCTGTTTGACACCTGTGACGTCCACCTAAAGTGTCGGAAAAACGCAACATCATGTCTAGGAGAAAATGTTTGACGGTTCAAAAGATTTTAGTCAACACAGAACGTGACAAGAAGTGTCTTAATTTCAACGTGGAAAAACATCTGTGCAGGTGATGTTGAGTTCAAGTGTGCGAGTGAAGAAACTCTACTTGCAGATGTTTATCTTCTGGCGCCATCTGTAGTTGGCAAGGGGCAATGCAAGATCATTTGCTCGTGCGAATGCCGTAATTTTATTGTAGTGTTTCAAATAAAGTTATCTACCCAGGGTTTTAAATTTGTGTTGGAGTTTTCTGTCAGTTAGGGTTTCAAAGCAGGATTTCAAACTAGGTTTAGGGTTTCAACGTAGGGGTTCATAATGGAGTTGTGGTTTCTTGTTAGTGTTTCACCTTTGGGTTAGGTTTTGAATTTCGGGTTTCTAACTAGCGTTCAAACCAGGGTTTTTACAATTAGGTACAGGGTTTGA